>NC_072783.1:15123807-15268103 GCF_022539595.1 Amphiprion ocellaris | reverse complement strand
GAGCACACCAACAGTGAGGGGCCCAGCGACAGTGTGGGGCCCAAAATGGTGGGCCCCACACCGATTTCAATTTATTTCAGCTCAGGAGACTCCCCTGATATGCCTCCCGCTTTTTCTTCACATGGCCCACAAGGTAACAAAAACTGGAAAGTGTGTAAAAGTGTGTAACTTTTTTTGTGCTCGTGAGAGCCCCGGGTGGCACTTCGTGGTACTGCAGCAGATACACACACTTCCTGAAGTGTGTATCATCTCAGCCAATGGAACAAGATGTGGGCGGGGCCTCCCTGCAATATGACACTCACTACGTCATCTCCGTCTGTCGACTCCAGGCCTGCCATGCTGTGCAAAACAGGTAAGTTTAAGTTGAACTTTGTTCATTTTGATGATGTTTGTCCTCTGTACCCAGTTACTTGTAAGAACAACAACGGTGATGCTAAATAAAGTACCACACAGGGGCTTTTCTAGATTAAAAGTTAGTGGTTACTGTTACCCCCTTGAGCTATTAGCCTGCTAGCTGGAGCTGCTTGCCTGCTAGGTGTTAGCCGCTAGCCCGTTAGCTGCTAACCGCTAGCCCGCTAGCGGTTAGCCGCTAGTCCGCTAGCATTTAGCTCTACCATTCATGAGTTGTTAATTCAATTCAGTTCAATTTTATTTTATAGCACCAATTAGTCAAATTGTCTCCAGATGCTTTACAGAACCCATATGTCTGAAACCACACAGCAAGCCCTAAGGCAACAGTAGCAAGGAAAACACCCCTTTAACAGGGAAAAAAACACAAGCAGAACCTGGCTCTTTTTGTGGGAGGACCCATCTGCCTGCTGGTCAGCAGGTTGAGAGGGACAGAAAAGGTAGATTTAAAAGTAGGAAGACACTGAAAAACATCTCTGCAGGACAGACTGATGAGAAATGAGCTAACAGCTAGTAGGCCACTGCAGACACATTGCTCCTATAACACTTTATTAATCCCCAAAGGAAAATTCGAGTGTCCAAAAGCTCACTGAACCAGATATATATCCAACAGATATGCATCTAAAATAGCAGATAATAGCAATAATAGATACTAGATAATAGCAGAAAATCTAAATAATGATAAATGATAATAATATCAATAACAATAATAAATTGAAAATAATAAATAATACATAAATAATAATTATTAAATAACAAAGTAATGATAAACTACTAAATTTATATTTAAAATGATACATCAATATATAGTTAAATAAATATTGACTATTTATTTAGGATTCATTCATTAATGTATTACCCATTCATTATGCTTTATATGTAATCATAAAACTATATATTAATAAATTTTAAAAAATTTACATTAAATTAATTATTAATAGAATATTAATTAATTGCATTTAATAAATTAATTAATTAAATTCTATTAAATGAGTTATTAATATAATGCATTATTTAAATATTACCTAATTAATTTGATACAATTTGTTATTAAATAATAAACGAATGATTTATTTATTTCTTTATTACTTATGGATTTATTATTTATATCTATTTATAAATTGTTTATAAATTATTTATTAGAAAAAATACTAAAGTACTGATAAACTCATACAAGAGATTACATTAATTTAATATAATAATAATAAATAATAAACAAACTAATGAATAAAAATAAACTCAGCTATAATTAATCTCAATAAATCAACAAGTCTAGCACAGGTAGGAAAGTGTGGCATTACACAGTCCATTCAAGAGCCACTGTCCTCTACTAAGGTAAGGTTCTGTGGCCATGTGCAAATGTATGAATGTTGTACTACAAAACTACCAAAATCTAGTAAAATATTATGGCAGGCTGAGTGACATGGCAGTTTTGTTTGAGTTTTCACTATGTTGCCGTGATGGGTAGTAATGCACTACATTTCTCTATTACATGTACTTGTGTATTTCTTTTATAAATTGTATTTGTAAGAGTAGTTTTCATTAGAATACTTGTGATTAAATGTATGTACTTTTACTCAGGGATATTTGGGCACTTTTTCGCACTGTGAAATTTAATTAATGTTCAGTTTCTTATCACACGAGTGAAAATTAAAACTGTATTCCTTTTTTTAATGCAAATAATTAATTATTCAGTTATTAAAATAATCATTAGTTGCAGCCGTTGCACACTGTTTTCAGGGGTTAAAGAAAATTCCTCATAATAGTATAATATTGTGGTATTGTATTTTTATTGGTCATACATTCATAAGTTTAGGTATCTTTATAAGATACCTGTGCAAAAATCTGTGTAATATTTTGGCTTTTATTTTCACAGAGCCATAATGTCAAAAAGGAAGAACAGGATACAGCCTGTTGATGATGCAACATTATATATTCTGTCTTCGAGGACAAGCCTGGATTTATAGAAGAATTATTAATAGTAACAAAGGTATGGGACAGTGAATCTTTGCATGTTACACCACACAGTTGCACAGTATAAAATATCTACAGTAGTATTTATATAAACAAGCCTCTCTCACACATACACAACAGAGGAAAACCGCTGAATCCCCAGCTGGTATTCCGCCGATTGGTTGCTGTTTCACGACATGCAACACACTAACAGAAGACTTTCTGGCCAGAGAGTATTTATAGCTGGTGGGGTCATTTTTTTAGTAGAAAAGTTTAGGACAACGAAGTGTTTCTTCAATTAAATGTGTATTTAATTATGTCCTCATAGGAAAGGAGTGTTTGTTACCCAGCCCATTGGAACCAGGAGCGTTCCTCTTGGAATACAGAGGGTGAACTCTTATCAGTTGAAGAATGCTGGTCCAGACACTACTCCGGAGAAACAGAGTACTTTTCTGTTTGAATTTGAATGGGAGAAAAACGTCGCTGGGGGTAAGGAAAGTTTGCATTTTGCAGAAATTATGTTTTGATTGCAATCTCAAACAAGGTTTTGAATGGTTAATGAATGACAACAGGAACAATCTTTGTAATCACACATAGAATAGACTTAACAATTTAGTCTAATAAATTAGTTTAAGTCTGTAACATAAGTTGTCATCAAGGAGACTTGGTATGTTATAGTATCTTATTCTCGTCACACTGTTAAAACATGTATATTAAAAGGAATTGATAACAAAAGTGTAAATAGGTGCACACTTTAGAATTAAACATTTTTCTTTTACATTTTTAGTATTGATGCATCAAAGAAGACGGCTCTCTTGGAAGATTAGTGAATGACAATCACAGATCTCCAAATTGCATCATGAAAAAAAATCTTAGTAAACAACACACCACATATGTGTCTATTTGCTGTGAAAAAAATAGAAATCGGATCTGAAATTGAGTACAACTACGGTGATTGGCGTAAAATGGTACTTTGTTTTTGCTAATTTGTGTAAAAATGTGTTGCAAAAGTAAAAATTGGTGAACTAGTGCACGACAGCTACTGTTTTATGTCTGTCTCCATAATGCATTGTGACTTGTTGATAAGCATTCAGCTAAACTTTAAAAAAATGTCATATTTCTGAAAAGAGCAAATTGTGTCTGTCAGCATGTAGTGTTTTATTGTTTGTATCTGAATTCCAGCAAACAAACAAGCAGACTTCTCCTGTGGCAGCAAAGATCGAGATGTCCCCATAGATGGTGCTTTGCATGAGAATTCAAACCAGAATGATGCTTGTGCACAGGTAATGGTGCGAGGTAGACAGTGTTGGCCTTAAAAGAAATGTGTTCCTCTGACTGACATCTTTCTACTATTGTCCTCATGGAGCCACGTGGAACATCACACACTCATACATTTCTCTACTTTCAGTACTTTTCAGTAGTTTTTTTGTTTGTATCTAAATTGCAGGTAACAAACAAGATGGCTTCTGCTGTGGCAGTAGAGCCCTGAGATGTCCCCATACATGGTGCTTCACATGAGGATTCAGACCAGATGATGCTCATGCACAGGTAATGTAGATACTGTTGGTCTGCACACTATGTAGTTCCATTACCAAGATAGGAGGAATTCAAATTGCTTGTCTGATAGCAGCCTTTCATTCAGGGTGATGATATAGACTTCAGTTTTAAGGAAATGAGTTCCTCTGACTGACACCTTTTTAATCTTGTCCTCATGTAGCCAGTTAACATTACACACTCATACATTTCTCTACTCCACTTCTTGAAGCCAGTGGGCATCACACCCAAATGTTCCAGGACAGTTCATGTGGGGCCCAGTTCACATCACACACTCATGCTTTTATCGCCTTAACTTCTTGTGAGCCTCACACACAAATGTTCCAGTACACACCATGTGGGGCCCAGTTCACATCACACACTCACATTGTTTTCTAGTCTTGACCCTCATGGGGCCCTCCGTATGTATCACAACTTAGGTGTTTTCACATCCTTGCTGCAATGCATGACATAATTTAAACTCTGATAATTGCAGGTATATTTTTACACTACTTGAACTGCTGCATGTTTGAAAGGCTCATTTGAATTTGATGCATTCTAACCATCTGTAACGCACTGTGACACTTGTTGGTACCTCTGGAGAAGATGATGCTCTACATGTAGCTTTCAGTTTATGCTGTTTCAAACATGGTTTTCACATAAACTCTAGTAATGTGCATATTTCTAAATATAGAACATGTTGGATGTCAGTGCTTAATGCTTTTTGTTTGTATCTAAATTGCAGGTAACAAACAAGATGGCTTCTGCTGTGGCAGTAGAGCCTGAGATGTCCCCCATACATGGTGCTTCACATGAGGATTCAGACCAAGATGATGCTCATGCACAGGTAATGTAGATACTGTTGGTCTGCACACTATGTAGTTCCATTACCAAGATAGGAGGAATTCAAATTGCTTGTCTGATGCAGCCTTTCATTCAGGGTGATGATATAGACTTCAGTTTTAAGGAAATGAGTTCCTCTGACTGACACCTTTTTAATCTTGTCCTCATGTAGCCAGTTAACATCACACACTCATACATTTCTCTACTCCACTTCTTGAAGCCAGTGGGCATCACACCCAAATGTTCCCAGGACAGTTCATGTGGGGCCCAGTTCACATCACACACTCATGCTTTTATCGCCTTAACTTCTTGTGAGCCTCACACACAAATGTTCCCAGTACACACCATGTGGGGCCCAGTTCACATCACACACTCACATTGTTTCTAGTCTTGACCCTCATGGGGCCCTCCCTATGGATCACAACTTAGGTGTTTTCACATCCTTGCTGCAATGCATGACATAATTTAAACTCTGATAATTGCAGGTATATTTTTACACTACTTGAACTGCTGCATGTTTGAAAAGGCTCATTTGAATTTGATGCATTCTAACCATCTGTAACGCACTGTGACACTTGTTGGTACCTCTGGAGAAGATGATGCTCTACATGTAGCTTTCAGTTTATGCTGTTTCAAACATGGTTTTCACATAAACTCTAGTAATGTGCATATTTCTAAATATAGAACATGTTGGATGTCAGTGCTTAATGCTTTTTGTTTGTATCTAAATTGCAGGTAACAAACAAGATGGCTTCTGCTGTGGCAGTAGAGACTGAGATGTCCCCCATACATGGTGCTTCACATGAGGATTCAGACCAAGATGATGCTTATGCACAGGTAATGTACATACTGTTGGTCTGCACACTATGTAGTTCCATTACCAAGATAGGAGGAATTCAAACTGCTTGTCTGATGCAGCCTTTCATTCAGGGTGATGATATAGACTTCAGTTTTAAGGAAATGAGTTCCTCTGACTGACACCTTTCTAATCTTGTCCTCATGTAGCCAGTTAACATCACACACTCATACATTTCTCTACTCCACTTCTTGAAGCCAGTGGGCATCACACCCAAATGTTCCCAGGACAGTTCATGTGGGGCCCAGTTCACATCACACACTCATGCTTTTATCGCCTTAACTTCTTGTGAGCCTCACACACAAATGTTCCCAGTACACACCATGTGGGGCCCAGTTCACATCACACACTCACATTGTTTCTAGTCTTGACCCTCATGGGGCCCTCCGTATGGATCACAACTTAGGTGTTTTCACATCCTTGCTGCAATGCATGACATAATTTAAACTCTGATAATTGCAGGTATATTTTCACACTACTTGAACTGCTGCATGTTTGAAAAGGCTCATTTGAATTTGATGCATTCTAACCATCTATAACGCACTGTGACACTTGTTGGTACCTCTGGAGAAGATGATGCTCTACATGTAGCTTTCAGTTTATGCTGTTTCAAACATGGTTTTCACATAAACTCTAGTAATGTGCATATTTCTAAATATAGAACATGTTGGATGTCAGTGCTTAATGCTTTTTGTTTGTATCTAAATTGCAGGTAACAAACAAGATGGCTTCTGCTGTGGCAGTAGAGCCTGAGATGTCCCCCATACATGGTGCTTCACATGAGGATTCAGACCAAGATGATGCTTATGCACAGGTAATGTACATACTGTTGGTCTGCACACTATGTAGTTCCATTACCAAGATAGGAGGAATTCAAATTGCTTGTCTGATGCAGCCTTTCATTCAGGGTGATGATATAGACTTCAGTTTTAAGGAAATGAGTTCCTCTGACTGACACCTTTCTAATCTTGTCCTCATGTAGCCAGTTAACATCACACACATACATTTCTCTACTCCACTTCTTGAAGCCAGTGGGCATCACACCCAAATGTTCCCAGGACAGTTCATGTGGGGCCCAGTTCACATCACACACTCATGCTTTTATCGCCTTAACTTCTTGTGAGCCTCACACACAAATGTTCTCAGTACACACCATGTGGGGCCCAGTTCACATCACACACTCACATTGTTTCTAGTCTTGACCCTCATGGGGCCCTCCGTATGGATCACAACTTAGGTGTTTTCACATCCTTGCTGCAATGCATGACATAATTTAAACTCTGATAATTGCAGGTATATTTTCACACTACTTGAACTGCTGCATGTTTGAAAAGGCTCATTTGAATTTGATGCATTCTAACCATCTGTAACGCACTGTGACACTTGTTGGTACCTCTGGAGAAGATGATGCTCTACATGTAGCTTTCAGTTTATGCTGTTTCAAACATGGTTTTCACATAAACTCTAGCAATGTGCATATTTCTAAATATAGAACATGTTGGATGTCAGTGCTTAATGCTTTTTGTTTGTATCTAAATTGCAGGTAACAAACAAGATGGCTTCTGCTGTGGCAGTAGAGCCTGAGATGTCCCCCATACATGGTGCTTCACATGAGGATTCAGACCAAGATGATGCTTATGCACAGGTAATGTACATACTGTTGGTCTGCACACTATGTAGTTCCATTACCAAGATAGGAGGAATTCAAACTGCTTGTCTGATGTGGCCTTTCATTCAGGGTGATGATATAGACTTCAGTTTTAAGGAAATGAGTTCCTCTGACTGACACCTTTCTAATCTTGTCCTCATGTAGCCAGTTACCATCACACACTCATACATTTCTCTACTCCACTTCTTGAAGCCAGTGAGCATCACACCCAAATGTTCCCAGGACAGTTCATGTGGGGCCCAGTTCACATCACACACTCATGCTTTTATCGACTTAACTTCTTGTGAGCCTCACACACAAATGTTCCCAGTACACACCATGTGGGGCCCAGTTCACATCACACACTCACATTGTTTCTCTTGTCTCATGTCTTGACCCTCATGGGGTCCTCCGTATGGATCACAGCTTAGGTGTTTTCACATCCTTGCTGCAATGCATGACATGATTTAAACTCTGATAATTGCAGGTATATTTTTACACTACTTGAGCTGCTGCATGTTTGAAAAGGCTCATTTGAATTTGATGCATTCTAACCCTCAGTAATGCATTGTGACACTTGTAGGTACCTCTGCATATTATTGGGAAAATACCTGTCATAATTAAACCCATGTTACTTACTGCTTACGTTATGTTTAACTGAATTTAGATGTTAATCGTATGGCAGTTGCCCCTCGTGGATCATCCCCTAAGTGATGAAATAGGTGAGGACTGTATAGAAGACCAGCTTCTGAGTCTGCACTGCAATGAGGTTGTCAGAAAGAAAAGGAGTACAGAAAACATTCTGCTATTTCTCAGACACTTTTATTTTTTATGGCAATAGAATGTAGTTTAAAAATGCTTTCTTTGTGATGGATAGCCATACCTTGACATCACTCTGTTATGTTTTTGCAGATGCATAGAATATCAGATGTTTGTGAGCCTCTGGGTAGTTCAAATGAGAGCATAGTGGATGAAACTGATGAGGATTCCATGAAAAACTATTCTGGTGGGCATTCTGAGCACAACGTTGTTCCAAAGTTGAGAAGGACAAAGAGCTTATTGGTACGGTTCTGACAGTCTGAATACAAGTAATTATTATAGTCTATTTTCAACAAAATCTTTTTCTTGTAACTGATTTTTTAAATGGATAGTCATACTTTTTTCTTCCTTTTTCTGATGGATAGAATACCAGATTTTTCTGATGCTCTGTTTGATTCAAATAAGGACAGCACAGAAGGCCCTTCCTTTAAGTCTGAAAGGGCTTCACGAAGGCTGCAACCCGTAAACATCTCGTTTTTACTCACTTGTGTTGTCACTTAAAGGGTCAGGGTAAGACTTTAATACAGATACGACTCTGGACATATATGTCTGTAAAGTTCAACTTGACTGGTTTGTGGAGGCACAAAGCATGTGGCAGTTATCCTTTACATTACAAGTGACACATCAAGATAGGTTTTAATTTTTCTGTTCCAGCGCAGTAGGCAGTTAACCGTGTAGTAAGATGGTCATATTGAACAGTCATTTGGAGGTTGAAGTATTAACTTCAAGACAGCATCATTTCAAATCGTTTCCCCTCATTCAAAGCCAGACTTTGCTTTACTGACAATTACTTCATGTTTTAAGTCAAAAAATTATATATATAAAAATAATGTTTTTCTGTACCCAGAAGCCAGTGTGTACAAGGAGAGGATTCAGAAGATGAGGGCAGTGTGGCACCCCTATTGGAATGTACCTCATCATCTGCCCAAAACCAAGTGGTGTCAGCAAAAATGAGAGGTAAGCTTGGATTTACTTTAATAATACATACATTTAGCAGCCACTTTATTAAATACAACTACTGGTGTAACTGGCTCTGGAGATTAACTCGCCAGCCAAAGAATACAAACTGGTCTAGGCCAAAGTATACCCTGGGGTATACTCTGCCTAGGCCAGTTTACACCTGTTGACGCAAAGAGATTAAGTATGGTAAGCTCTTAATTGTTCAGTTATTTAGGTTTTTTGTTTTTTTTACGAAGAGGTATGCTTAGCAAGTAAATCATTATTCTTACTAAAATGTCCTTGAACTAATTACAATTAAAGAGATTCAAATCAATGGAAAAACTGAATTGCATACTAAGATAAAATTATATTGTAAGCAAAACATTATCAAAGAAGATCAACATTTGCTGTTGTTGATTTCCATTGTGACTGTATAGCTGATTTCAGTATAATATCTATTTATATTACCTTTGTATTGTGCTTGAATTACGATTGGCTTGATTTGTGCTCCAGAAATTAACCATTACATTGGCATAATATCTCATAGTATATTTTGCATAAAATCCATCCATCCATTGTCTATACACCACATAATCCTCATTAGGGTCATGGTGGGCTGGAGTCTATTCCAGCTGACTTAGGGTGAAGGTTCACCTGGACAGGTAGCGATGTGTCACAAGACTACACATAGAGACAAACAATCACAGTCACATTCACACCTATGGATGATTTAGAATCACCAATTAACCTCAGCAGGTTTTTGGACTGTGGGAGGAAGCTGGATAACCTGGAGAAAACCCACACATGCACAGGAAGAACATGCAAACTCCACACAGAAAGATCCCAGGCCCAGGCTAGGATGCAAACCTGGGATCTTCTAGCTGCAAGGCAGCAGTGCTAACTACCAAGCTACTGTATAGCCTTATTTTGCCTAAAATGCTTGATTTAACTTAATTGACTGTTCTTAAATTAAGATAAAATTCATTTGATTGATGTAATCTCATATTACATGGCATGTATTCTAGCCTGGAAGGTTTTATTCTGGGTTATTTCAGCCCCTGGGGTATAAAAGCTAAATTATACTTTTGCCAGGAGTTTAATCTGGCTTGTTAAATGCAGATCAAGTCAATCTTAGTTTAAGCACAAGTCAAAGACAATACAAAGAGGTATTATACTAAAATCTGTTGTACAGAAACAAGTGAAAGCAGCACTAACCAATGTGGATGTTCTTTCATAATGTTTTGCTTCAATTTTTCAGTTTTTCCTTTAATTTGAACTGTTTTCATTTAAGATAAGATCTACTTTATTCATCCTGGAGGAAATTATTTAAATTTAAATTAGCTCAAGGACATTCTAGTTATGTTCTTTCATAATGATTTGCTTGCTGAGCATACCTCTTTGTAAAAAAAAACTAACTAAACAATTAAGAGTTTAGCATGCTTAATCTTTGTGTCAACAGTTATAAACTGGCCTAGGCTAGAGTATACCCCTTTTAATTCTTGGTGTCATGAAACATCTGTTATGCCAATCTCTTGTTCCACTTCATCCCAAAGGTGCTCTATTGAACTGAGATTTGGTATATGTGGAGGACATCTGAGTCCAGAGAACTCATTGTCAAACTCATGTTCAAGAAACCAGTGTGAGATTATCTGTTTTGACTTTGTGACATGGAGCATTATCCTACTGGACGTGTCCATCAGAAGATGGTACGCTGTGGTCCTAAAGAGATTGACATGGTCAGCAGCAGTACTTAGGCAGGATATGAGGTATAAACCAGCTGGTACTAAGGGGCCCAAAGTGTGCCAAGAAAATCTCCACCATACCATTACATCACCAGCAGCAGCCTTAACCATCGATACAAGGCATGATGGATCCATGCTGTTATGTTGTTCACATCAAATTCTGACCCTGTCTACATCTATGTATGCTCTCTATTTTTTTCTGTATCCAGAAGCCAGTGTGGCACAAGGCGAGGACTCAGAAGATGAGGACAGTGCGGCATCCCTGCAAGAATGTACCTCATCATCTGCCCAAAACCAGATGGTGTGAACAACAAAGAGAGGTAAGCTTTGCAATCTCCTTGATAGATATGATTCACATGGTTTTTGCAACAATAACAACTAGTGTTGTTTTTGGCAGCCTGTTTTAATTTTAGTTTTAGTCTCATCTGTGTCAAGCTGTCATTTTACTTTTTATCAGTTTTAGTCAAGTTCATACTCTTTTTTAGTCTAGTCAAGTTTTAGTCGACTAAAAGTCTGAGCATTTTAGTCTTGTTTTAGTCAGAATTGTCTATGACTATTTTATTTGTGTTAGTCGACAAAAACTGACAACACTTTAGTCTAGTTTAGTCACTGAAAATTGTATTTCAGTCTCTTTTCAGTAATGCAATTATATTTAACCAAGTCAATATAGTATACATACCAAGTAGTATAGACAAAACCAAAATGTTCTTTTAGCCAAACCCATTTCACAATTCAAACAAGATTATCTTTTTATCATATTATTATTACCTTATAGGTATAGGATTGAGTAAGTCACATTGCCTGCATCTGTGCAGTGTGACCTGATGCAGCCCAGACACGGGAAACAGAAATACTACAAAATAATAAATAAACGAGACGAAAGAACATTTCATCTCATCTCGTTTTGGTCAACGAAAATGAAGAGGCATTTTAGCGTAGTTTTTATTTTGTAAACCAAATTTAGTCTTGTTTTTATTGGTCAACAATATTGCATTATATATTTCATTATAGTTATCATCACATGACCAGCATTTACGTTGTCTCATCTCGTTTTCGTCATGTGATAAAGGTTTGTTGACAACAATATTTAGTCATAATTTTTGTTGACGAAAGCAACACTAGTAACAATAATGCTGTGGTGCCTTGATTAGCCCTGCAGATATTCTGTTTTGTCTGAAATTGAGATTAAGCTTTTGGAAATTGTGTCCAGATTTGTCCTCATTTCACTATAGTTCTTGGACCATGTTTAAGATATTTTCCTTGTATTGTATGTCTTTTTTGCCTCTTTAGGTAAACAATCTGCTGTCAAAAGACGTTGGACGCCAGAGGAATCTGCTGCAGTTTACAGACATTTAAGGAAATTCATAGTGAGAAGCCAAGTTCCCGAAAAAGTGGACTGTGAGCACTGTATTACTGCAGAACCTCAAGCACTAGGAAACAGAGACTGGAAAGCAGTAAAATACTTCAAGAATCTTCTGCCATCAGAAGAGAACTACAGTGAATTGCTACTAGATGTGAGCAGTGTGTGGATTCTGCTTTATTCAAACTGTACCTGCCAGGTAACACTATCTACACAGCTGCATTTACAAACACAAACAGATGATGGAGTAAACAGAGCAGCCATCTTAGTACCTTAAAATGGCCAATTTCCTGTTAAGAGAATGTTCTGTTTGTTGTGGAATGTTACATAAGACTGCCAAGTTTTGTTCATTCATTAGGGTTATGTCGTGTTATGTCTGTGTTTCGTTGTCCCTCTCTGTCTCATTCTCTTTCTATGTCTGGTTCTGTCTCTATGTCTCATCTCTCTGTCTCGTCTCTCTCTCTGTCTCTCTGTCTCCTTGTGTCTCTCTGTCACGTCTCTCTGTTTCATTGTCTCTGTCTCATCTCTGTCTCATTATCTCTCTGTCTCGTCTCTGTCTCCTTGTCTCTATGTCTCATTCTCTCTCTGTATCTCGTCCTCTCTCTATGTCTAGTTCTCTCTTTGTGTCTAATGTCTGTCTCTCGTTCTCTGCCTGTGTCTCATTCTCTCTCTGTATCTCGTCCTCTCTCTATGTCTAGTTCTCTCTTTGTGTCTAATGTCTGTCTCTCGTTCTCTGCCTGTGTCTCATTGTCTCTCTGTGTCTCCTCACTCTCTGTCTTGTTCTCTCTCGCTCCTGTTCCAGCTTCTGATCAGTGAATTCTGGCTCGAAATATTCATCCATTTTAAGTTCCTCTGGAGCTGAACACCTGAAATTGTCTCAAGAAAGTTATATTAGGTTGTAGTTGTAATTAAAATAATAATGAATTAATTAATTACTGCTTTTTGCATTCATTTGTCTTTAACAACAGATCATAATAGTACTGCATTGTGAGTATTTTAGAGGGAAAGAGATGAGATGCAGAATGTAGAGAATGTAAATTACAGTGTATATCCTGATTCAGTCCCGCAGTGTGTTTGGAAATTAACACCAAGTAATGTAATTCATTGTTATAGATTTTAAATATGTCCCCATTAAGATATAAAGTGTAGAGATATACATGCGTGTGTGAAAAAAGACCTCACAAGTCCTAAATGTTAAAAACGGACCCCAGATGTGACCAAAAAACTGGCGTGGAGACAAAAGTTGTGAATTCTGTTAATTTGAAGTGATATTTATCATTTAGATTTTTTTTTTACCTTGCCTGATTTTTTACAAAGCTGTAGCACCACTGGAAAGGGTGGACCCCACAATTGGGCAAAGAGACAGCAGGCCCCTCAAGTGAGTTACGCGAGTATGTGTGTGTGTGCGTGTGTGTGTGTGTGGGGTCAGGGGATGAGGAGGAGGTTTTAGCTGTGGTAGCAGAGATCCATCAGAACTTACTGCACTGCACCATTAGTTTCACCAGAGGGCAGGGGCATGTGTTTGCCAAGATGGCATTTAAAAAGCTCTATAATCTCGGCTCCAGCATGTATCTCAGGCATCAACCTGAGATACATGCTGGAGCACAGTGCGAGAGGACGGTAAAGAGATGAAGGTATGCAACGCCAAGCCCCAGCTGAAATGCTTTAAGATGATGTACACAGTTATACATCCACTCTAGCAGGTCAGCATCTGATACTGTTATACAATCAGTATACTGTGTACTGTAAATTACCTCTACCTGACTATATTAAAGCCTAATCGACCTTTTATTTGGGTAACCTCCCTGATGTCAGCTACACAGAACCATATCCAGCTCGGTTCATGATATAATTATTTTATTATTCGCATTTTTCCACTGTCAGATTTAATTCAGAGGTGTTCGGTGAAGAAGCCTGATTAAAAGAGTATTACCATATGAATCCTCAACGCCTGCTAGCTCAGTTACCTGTTCACTTCCATGGCACATGGTTGAGATGAAAGTCACGATTTTCTTTGTATCAAGGATGATAAATTCATAATGCACAGCCTTCCTTCTGTTGCCTCTTCATGCTACCTCACCTTAATGAGCTGGGAATAGGAGGGAAAAAAAGGAAGGTGGTTCCTTTGAAAGGTGTTTCAGATTCAAAGGTTGTCACAGTGGGTCGTGGAGTGGCCTACCAATGACAAAGGTGACAAAGGAAGACAACAATAGCGTGTTTGTGTGCATGTCACACACAGACTCGCTGTTATGATTGAATGGGAAAAATAACCAGCAGTCTCAACAACAGATACTCCATCTGCAGCCATGAAAGCAGCGCTGGGTGAGGTGTGATTGAGTTCAAAGTGCATCGGTATGTGGGTGCTGGAAGTATATTGCTTTTCATTTTTTCCACTGCGGATGGTCTGACTGTGTTTTCTTGTGTAGTTCACATTTTAGCTATTTCCTCTCAGTCTGTGCCTGATGAAAGTGACACTACAGGGACGTTTTCCATTTGACACCATGAAAAACACACAACTGGGGCCACTGAGAATATGATAGAAAAGCACAAATGGCATTTTTGTTGTTTTTAACAGGTATCCTGATGGAGTTTCTTTGACCGAATTGATTTCCTAACCATCTGATTTGTGGTGAATTCCAGTGATTAGAGCTAAAATAGCAGAAACACAAAAATAACCTGCAACAATTGTGCTGTTAATTGTGATCATTTGATGCGTTTCTTTGTTCATTGAATGTCAGGCATCATGAAAAGGAAGTCCACTGATTTTACACTCAAAGTCTGTTTGCAGGTGACTGGAATGTAAGTGCTGCATATATAAAAGTATAAAGGCTTTTAGTCTCTAGAGGAAGCTGTGTGAAGTCTGATATGGTGCCTCAGGGTATGTCACTTGAATCGATGTTGGCCAGGGCTGTAGACTACAAGTATAAAAAGGAAAACAATCTGTTGGTATGGAATTCGAAACAAGTGAGTGTACCAGACCTCTACACCTGCTGCAGGCTGCATTAAGGCTTTATTATGTTCAGTTATGGACACGGATGTGAAGTTGTTATATTGTTTTTCTCGTCTGTTGCAATATGCTTCGAGGACTCCAAAGGTTCTATACATCTGCAATAGGTCACATCTGTTTTGTCCGTATATGCATTTCATTGATGAGAATGCACACTATTGACCTTGTTGTGTAGCTGCCACAAATTTTGGGCTGCGCTTGGACATGTGGGAAGGGGTCTGCACAAACGCTCATGGACTTGAGAAGATTAGCAACTTTATGCCTTGGGAGAGTGTTATACTGTCTGGGTCTGTATATATGTGAGACAGCACTAGATTCCTTGTGACATAAATTTTGTCATCTCCTCAAATCTGAAATTATCTGTGCAGATCCCCCAGGCAGTGGTGTGAGTGATCGGCAGTACAGTGTATGTCAGAAATGTAGACACGACTACTGCACATACACTACCCAGGCAATTTCATGTTTTCCATGAAATGTCACACATTTATTCATGTGTTGGTGATGGTTGCTGAAAATGGGCGTCTGTATGCTATGTAGATATTCCATTAAAAATCAGTCATTTCCAACTAGAATAGTCATTTACAACATTAATAATGTCTGGACTGTATTTCTGATTAATTTAATGCTACCTTCATTGAAAAAAAAATGTTTTTCTTTCAAAAATAAGGTGACCGCAAACTTTTGAACAGTAGTGTATATGTAAGAGAATGCCCTTAAAAATTGTGTAATAACAACAGCTATGCCTCCTTTGGTGCTGGTCAGTGTTGAGCAGTAAGGCAGGACATACACATATGTTCTATGTTAATGCTTCACGGCAGCTGCATGCTGGAGCCTGAAACATGTATGAGTCCTGAGGAACACATTACTTGCAAACTTTATAAAGAGTCAACTTCTTCAGAAAAAGGTATGTAGTCTAAGAGATCTGAAATTACTGAAGTTATTTTGGCATTTTATCAAGTCGTGGATGGAGGGTTGTTTTTAGTTCTGGTCTGCTACACATTAGCTTGACACGGTGGGGGGGAGGTTAACATAATTTTTTACCATTTTTCTGACAATTTGAATTATTTGATAAAACAACTAATAATTTGCTGATCATTTAATTATGGAAATAATCATTAGATGCAGCCAAGAAAACACTAGTTTTTTACTTTGTGAACAGGTCTGTATGGTGGTTGTTATTTGCTGGAAGATACATCATGAGTAAAACAAGTAGTCCATACCATGGCTGAGCATTTTACAAATGACAGTCTCAAAAAGACAGATTCAGACTTCCAGGTTTCAAACGTATCAGACATAGGAAATGAAATCTGTCAACTTGCAGGGTGGATTTGAACATTTATGAATGAATTACTTCATTATTACAACTTGAAATTGTGTAATGTAGATTAGTTTTACAGTGTTTATCAGGTGAGCTGGCATGCTGAGCTGCAGTGAGAGAGGCCCAGAGATGATACTCGGTGATGACTTTTTAGGGGTTCGATCAATGAGCAGAGGGACTTTAAATTGAACCAGCTTGAGATATGATGACTTTTAGCTCGTCTGTACATACACAATCAAATCAAAGATTTTAGTAACAAACTCAGCCCTGACTGGATAGGTTTTTTTGTCCTATTGTCACTACACAACAAAGTAACTCATTTACTAAATCATGCGTTTTCATACATCTGTTTTTATTATTTGTATTTTAACAGTTGGTGAACGTTATGTCATGGAGTATTGGGAAGATAATGACTGTGACACTCTATGGTATTTAATTTTGAACAAATTTGAGCTGCAGTAGAAAACAGCTGGGCCTCCATTTCTGAATGGCAGTAAAACATGTTGCTGTCGCTCCAATGTATCCTTAAACATTTGAATGAAAGTCTCTTTCTTATCTTGTGGTTTCTCTTCATATGGAGCAGTAGTCTCTACTATGGCTCACAATCACTCTGTATTTTAATATCTTGAGGTTTATGTGTTTCAGATGGCACGTTGCTCTATTTATGATTTTGGATGCCACATTAATGTTGTTTTTTTGTTTTCTGAAATGTTAATTACAATTTTACTGATATATGAGTCGTATTTCTTTTTAAGTCTGACTTTTTGGGAGGTATAATTTGTCCTCTGTCTTATTTTGTTTCCTGTAATTGTAACCCATTGTTATTGCTGCATATATTGGTTAGGACTCTCTATATCTCAGTTACTGGTTACTTTTTAAAAAAATGTTACTATCCCTTATTAATCCCACGAGGGGAAATTCAGATTTTCACATATCCCCCAAATCTGGGTGTCAGAGCGCAGGTCCAGGCACCCCTGGACAAACAAAATAAAAATAAATTAAGAATAACAAATCTGACATATCCTAAAATTAATAGCAATTTTGCTATGCCCTGTCTGCCTTTAAACACTCACATCTTTCAGGCTCTACATCACCAGTGCCAAACACAGGAATTTGGTTTTAAAATGTGTATTTTCTGTCTCTGGGCTTAGACATTATTCTGATGTTATCGAGTTTATTTTTTCCAGACTTGACAAAGCCACTGAAGAAATTACAAAATTGTTAGAGGCTGAACAGAAGTACAAATGAGTAGCAAACTGATATTATTTTGTCAAGTAAAGCTGTGTGTGTTTTTTGAGTAACTTTTGGGGACATTTATCTGTAATTATGAGGAGAAAAAAAAAGTTCTTTGTGCTTTGTCAAACTTATAATCTTCTTGTGACCCCTTGTTGAGGCCCCACCCACAGAGTGGGAACCACTATTTTGACTACAGGTAATTGTTATGATGCTTAATTGATCAGAATACTAACTGCGTGCTTCTATATCTGCCTGACTGATTGTATGTGTGCGTGCCTCCCTGTGTGCCTTCATGAATATGTGACTGTGTGTATGTGTTGCTGTATGGTGGCCCTGCATGCCTGCCTTGTGTGTGTGATCAGGTCTCCACTATGGAAAGGAGAGTGTCCGGAGCAGCGGAGGTGCCGACCTTCACAACTTCATCTCCTCTGGCTTTGTGACGTTGGGTCGGGGCCATCAGAAAGGTAAAGGACCATTTCTCTCCTTCTTTCTTACTCTTTTTTCAGATGAGAGTTTGAATTGGCTCTTCTTGTCTATGCTGTATACCTGCTGAATGCTGCAGCGATTCACTAATGTTCCACTTGCAACACTGGTGATCAACAACAAGACACCCGATGGAGGTGAAATGTTTCCAGATTCAATTTCCCTCTCTGAGCAATTCACATCAACTCTTGCCTCTACATTTTACAATTAAATACAAGCGTGTGTGTGTGTTTGTGTGTGTGTGCAAGTGCTGCAAGGCGACCTCTTTTACCTGATTCTGCTTTCAAATTTTTTTAATTGAGTGCTTTCATGGTAGATGAGTGCTGCAGTAAAAATCCACATGATTTACATACAACTCCACTGTATTTTTATATATCTCTGTTCTTCTTCTTTGCTATCAAACCTGCTGATTTCCAGCTCATCAGCCTAATTACAGCAGCTCATGACCTGCTGGAGCTTTAATACCAGTTCAGATTTATGTGTTGTTTGGCAGGCATGTGTGGATTCTCTTCTTTACCAAGTAGCACAGCTTTGTTTCCAAGTGCACAAAGCTGCAGGGGCCTAGAAGTTTCTCTCTGCTCTTACTTCTAATGAGGACGCATTGTATTTATGTTTACATGAAATTAGCTGTTTTTCTTCTTGCTTTTTTCTTTGTTTATTTTCATTCCCAGAGGGGGTCTGTTTCATGATGGTAGTCATATACAGCTGGAAAAAAAATCTCTGATATTCTCTGTAGTCACCTCCCTGCTTCTCTACCAGAGATGAGTAATGAGAAGAAAAAAAAAGATTTGGTTTTATGAATCCTAATTCTTTTAAATAGATTTTCCCACTTGTACAAATATCACAATAGCAGTACTCCTGCATCCCTGTCTATGTACTTGTCACAGCAGCAGCTCGGGGTATGGTTTTGTGTTTAGCATCTGTGCAGTTGAATCTGCGTTTTCTTGCAGAGGGTAGCCTTTGATTCCTCTGCTGCAAAAACAAATGGAATGTGACAGATTGAGATCTTGGAAAGGCCTGCTGATGCTAACATTTCAGACAAAATAGAAGAAAAAAAAGAAAGTATGTGAAGCATGTGCAAGAGTGTCAGTTCTTAAACACTATTATTCTTTCTAACATCTCTGTTTGGCTGCCTTGTACCCAGAGGCAAGTATTACTGTGGATTGAATCTTAAGATCAATAAAACACTGGTCTGAAGTTTGGTCTAGATATTGTTACTGCTTGGTATTATCTTTAGCTTTTCACTAGTGTACAATCACTTCAGGGCAGTGGAGTGAAACAGATAGTTTAACCAAGCCTCCCCCACTCTCTCATAGTCTCTTACACACACACTTCAAATCTGCGACAAGAGAATGGCTTAAAATGTATCATATATCACTTGTCTCCATGACTGAGTGAAGGATATAAATGGCTCCTTTGGTGCTTTTTCCAACTTGCGTTCATCGTTTCAGTCTAAGGATTTACAGATTGTTCGAAAATCACTTGACCTTCTTTGGATTGATCTGAAATCTGTGGATGGATGTGAAATGTCCTGAGAGGTGAACCTGTGGGCTGACGGGAACCTTCAGCGATGAGATGAGTCACAATAAGGTTAACAGCAATTGAACAGTCCAGCTGAATTTAAATCACACCAAGCTTCATTATTTTTTGAAGAGGTTTGCACAGCTTGGTTTGCTCTGGCTGACAGTGACAAAGCTGGGGAAAAAAGAGTGCAAATAAATATTCACAGGTCAGTCAGTGGAAAAATCCTGCTTCCACACAATTCTGGGAACAGATGTTGTCTTCTTTGCCATGTTTCAGTCATTTTTTAGTCTATATATAGGCTTTTTGCCACACTGAGAGAACAGGGTTTGAGACTCATGATGTCCTCTGGCTTGGATAAGCATGGCGTCTGTTATGGTGCTTAATTATACAGGCAGAAAATGTGTTTGGTTGTTAATTATATGGCAAGGTACTCGTGTGTGTGTGTTGCGGTGCAGCCCTTGGGGAGGACAGGTGAGGTCAGGGGGTGTTGCTGAGCATCAGAGCAGCTGGATGCTTCACATCTGTGTGGCAGGATACAAAACAAGCATGTGCTAAACAAGATCAGCCGTGAGCGCTGGGGAGGGAAGCTAACATCCAAACTCAAAATGCTATTCACATTGCTGGTGCACAACCTTCCCCTCAGCTTACCCGTAACCCGTCTACTTCAGTTAGTGGCATCCTAACCCTTTCGAGTCATAATCTCTGGTAACTATGATTAAGTCCAGTGTGTAATTAGGCTTAGACAACACCTTCACTTTGGAGAAGATTGGGTAAAGATTTGTTTTGTGCTAAAGTTAAACCTGATGTTTTTGTTACCTTAACCAAGTGTTGCCATGATCTATATAGAACCATAAAAAATCTCTTACCTAGATGGGATATTTACATGCATTAACATGTCCCACTGTTACAAGAATACTAGTACTAGAGATGGGATTTATGGCCGTTCAAAAGACTGTCTCGTTGTTATATTATTTTTTTTTAAAAGTCAGCTTATTTTTATCAAGGAAACAATCGCTGGTAGCAGTGGTAAGGTACAATATGGATCAGAATGATGGATCAGAATGATTCAAACTTACAGATCCCACCAATATATACTCTATTAAGTTTTATTTATATTTTTTATATACATACACACATTTTTATTCTTATTTACTATTTTTAAATTTTTTTGTATTGTTAAAATGTTCTTGTGTGGTTTACATTGTTTTTGTTATTATTTATACAGATATATCTATGATATATGGCTGTGTAAGTTATTTTTTTCACCTGGACTTGAAAGAGATGTTTTTCTGACAAATAATGCATTGTACTCTGCCTTTGCATGTCGTCCCCAGGAAAGTGCAACCAAATGCTGCTACATTTCTTTTTTTTCTGTTTTCGTTGGAATGTCCAATGAAAACAGAAAAAAATGCTCTTTATTTTTGCAATATTGGGAGATGTTTTGGAATTTTTAATGAAAAAGAAAATAAGCAAATATGACTTCCAAATATGTAATTTTTTCATTATGTTGATTGAAATGTGATGCAATCACATTCAATGCCGATGTTGTACCTTATGCGAGCACTGAGTGTCTGCTAGGGTCCATGTGATGTAAACTTTCTTCAAATCAGAATCCAGGGACGGCAGTAATACCGAGCATGTGCTAAATACATGTACAATCCACAGTACATGTATGGAGCAGAGTAGAATTTGGAACAACATCCATGGTGTCTGCAGCTGTGCATGCGTCTGCAGTGGATTATAATCAAGCATTAAGGCCATCTCATTTCTTTTGCATCCGTCTGCCTGCAAGGCAAGTACCAGACATAAATTTTATCATCTGCCCAATTCCGCAAGGGTCCATGTGAGTCCCTCTGTGGGGCAGCCCAAAATTTGGAAATGCATACTGTACACACTTGAAGTGCTCTGACTGCCCATGTGCCAGGAAAACAAATAGTGCTCAAAGCAAATGCTTGTTTTGATGAGAGGTTGTGTGAGGAGAATGTTGGTTGTAATAATAATTTATCCTTATAAGGTTTGTAATTGAAGTAGTGGCTGCAGGACTTTGAGTTTGCTTTGATTTGTCCGTGCATTTCATTGATGGAGCCCAAACACAGTGTGAAGTTTCAAATTCTCCAGAAAACTTGTGTAATGTCCCCCCACTGTGATACACAACCTTTCAGAAACATCCACAGAAGCCTTGTGTGTTCTTCTATGTCCACATCTATCCATGTTTAAATATGTCTCCTGTTGCAAATTAGTTGTATACAAACTTCATTTCTAACAGACAGGGTTGTCGCTGACATTCAAAGAGATGGAGCTTTTTAAAAAAATTGCGGCCTCCAAAATCTGGCTGCTTATTAAATCAAGAGCTATCGGGAAGCCTTTATGGTTAAGCAGCTGGAGAAAATACGATGTATTTAGCAGTGTTTTGTTGCACAGTTTTTGGTGCATTGTCTGTACTATTGTCAGTATTTAACTGCAATTTATGAAAATCAACACATTATTAAGATAAACAAAACCTTTTGCCATGACACGCTGTCCAGTCTAACTATGTAAACCAGAGACCACCCTGCTTGGATGCCACAGCCGGTGCATGTGCTTGATGTCTGAGTGTGTGCACTGTTTTCCCACATTGTTATGTCAGTAGAAAAAGAGGAGGTACACTTTACTGCAAAACATTGTAGCTATATATATATATATACACACACACACACACACACACACACACACACACACACACACACACACACACACACACACACACACACACACACACACACACACACACATTTTTTAAGTTACTGTTTTGGCCTTTTAGGCTTTATTATATAGGACAGTGGAGAGAGAGAACAGGAAAAATGGGGAGAAGAAAGGGGGAGGGACAGACTTTTCATGTCTCCTCATATAGAAAAGAGATGTGAGACATTATTTTGTCCCAGCAGTCAAACCACCAGGTGGGGTGAGCTTTTTGTGTAAGAACATTTAACTTCTTGCAATTACATGACTCCATCTGAAGCCTTCTGCTACTGTATGGAGTCAGGTATAGCGTTAGAGTGGGTGGTCGTCTGTACCCGGCATGATCTCCCTTTGCTCAAAGTCTCAGGTTGATGCACAGCAGAAATACTGGCGGCAAGCGTGGTTTTGATTTTTAGTTTTTGGACTTCAGTGGAACTCTTGTTTTGTTTTTATTTTCTGTCTTTTGGAGAAGATTTAATGACAAAAACACACCGGGTTTACTTTGTTGCAAAATTCCCCATCATTGTGCAAAAAAGTCTTTTTTACACAAGCATTTTCCCAGGGTGACAACCTTTTGCTAGTGATAAACTTTATTTAGCATTCACAGCTGCTTACCTTGCCCCTGTCCCCTCTGCCATCTGTCCAGATCGATGCACCGCCCCACACATTCCTTTGCTCTTGTGTATTCTCTTGTCCAAAATTAGGAAGCAGCGAGGTTGAGGCTTCTGTCAAACTGAGCCAAACTAATGAGGATGCTCACTGATCTGTTGTGTGTGTGCTGCTGTCAGATGGGACTGCACTGTTACACCGCCTTGGGTGTAAAAACTGCAGAACTCAGTTTGAAGCATCAGAGTCCACAGTAATTGTATAAAAGTTCTCAGGAAACATAATCTCAGAAGATAGATAAGAGGGAACTGGAGCAACTTTGCTTTCCCTTGTTTGCTGGCAGTGGTGATGCAACGCTACACCACATCATCACTTGTAGCCTACACAGACTGACTGAGAGCACAATTGCAGGCTTATATTAATTGCTCTTGTCACAGAAGAACTGTGGTCTACTGTTCTATTCACTCACTGTCACCAACCAAAACTCGGCACTGTAAATCACTGTCACCCTGATGCACATATTTCCTCTGTGCTGGAGGGTGCTTCAAGAGAAAAGCTCAGGGTGCTGGTGCTCAGATTGAGAATCCTGCCATTGATGTAGCTAGATTACAACTCTTACACTTTGATTGATTGAAATTTTCTGCCTCAGACAGGAGCACTGGATCGACAGCCAGCATACACATTTGATATTGTAATAAACATTCTGCTTGCCGGCCGTTATTGGTTGAATGCGTTTGCTGTAATTATTTTTCGATATGTCACTCTTGTCGATATGAAAAGCAGACAAGCCACAGCATCCGGAGAAGCGATTACTTCAGACAAAGCCTCCATCCTTGACTTAGCGTGTGCCATACTTCATTACCTTGCTAAGCCCAACTTTTAATTCTGCTGTATGGAGGAAGTCAAATTGGTTTTCATGGCAGGCAATTTTTATGAATATGATGTGTCTGGAATGGTGGATGTGGTGATGTAGCTGCAGAATTAATGGGGATGTTATCACAGAATTTTTATTATTTACAATACAATTTCAGCACATTAACAAGTGCAGGAGCCACTAATTGTTGTGCTCCTTTTGTAGCGAGTTGTGCTGTACAACAACGCAGTGCTGAGAGACTGCAGGGACTGTAGAGGAGAAAGACATGGGGGAAAAAGAATCTAACTGAGCAAACACGCACTAACAGCTGTTTGTCACTAATTTGTCCCTTTTTGTTTACCTTTTGTGAAGAACTTGATGACAAACCTCTCTGCATTTCAGTACATCCCTCTGATTGTGCCACAGTCATCTCCTGTTCCTTGGAATGAATCAGATGCCGTGGAACAACAAACCCACAGGCGCTATCATCATTTCCAGCCTGTGTAATCAACACTCCAGGCTGATGAGGCAGAAGATGAAAACATTCACCCATGCAAACCTTTGGTGTTGTTTAAGGTACAACAGGAAAAACAAGCCCAGGCATGAACTGACTCACACAGTGAACACGCATCAGCAGGCAGGAGATGGAAAATGAGGTCTTTGATGCAATACCCAACTTTTGAATCAAATCAAATATTGGAACAGTTACTCACTTCAGCTTTCAGTCAGGCATTAGCTGACTTTATGATAACTTGTGCAGTTTGCCAAGCTCTGGATGAGGTTGTGTTCTTTATTAGCAGCATTATTGAGACTTGCAGGGCTTTAATTCTCTTTAAACTTATCTGTAACCATTAGTGAGGAAGCTGCACTGAAAATGTTCTTCTATTATGTTATGAAATGGTTCTAAAAATTATCTTATGCTGTGAAATGAACAAAAATATCAAAAAAAATTACAAAAAGACTGTGAATTTACATCTAATGTAAAATAACACTGAAAAACTAAGTGTTGCAAACCATCAAATTTCCATTTTTAAAGAAAATATTTTTTTAATAAAAATACATTTGCAAATCTATCTATCTATCTATCTATCTATCTATCTATCTATCTATCTATCTATCTATCTATCTATCTATCTATCTATCTATCTATCTATCTATCTATCTATCTATCTATCTATCTATCTTCTGATTGGCCTTGTGAAACATCTGGATTGTAATGTGAGGTCATTTTCAGCTTGTATGCTGCTGTTGATAACCATAAGAAATCTGGGGCAATTTATGCCTCTTGATTTGTATGTTCCTAACACTGGGAAAAAGACAGCTTTAGAAAGTTATAGAAATGTCATTGAAAAGAAAGACAGGCTTTCTTAGTTCTTTCATGAACCCGGGTTGGATTTGTGAAATTCTGCAATGCACAAACATCTTAGATTTGAATGTGATGAGAGAAAGAGCTACTTTGAAACTGGACCTGAGCCCAGACGAAGTCAGTCAAAACACATACAGAGGGGAGAGAACTGGATATTTAACCAAATATAAATTCTGTTCTTTGTTCTCTGTTCTCTGTGGTGGAGGACCAAAGTCCAGTGGGAAATAGCTACCGAAGTAGCATGAAGGTCAGTGGATCCACAGTGAGTCAAACACAGCTTGTAACTGATAAAATGTAATGTGCATTGACTGGCTGAATGTGACAGTTGAAGCTACTGAAATTCACTGCTCTGTAAAGTCCACACACACTCAGCTGCGCAGACAAAAAATTCCAACTTCTCCAGCACACTTTACCACTACAGTTAGAGTAGTCTGTCACCGTGTTTCCCATTGTGTGATCTGTGATTGTTTAGAACCTGATGTTGAAGTTTTTTCATGTTTGCTGTGGTTTGCTAATCTTAACTCAAGTTATACAGTACAATCTGTGATTAAAAGTTACTCCATAGGAAATAATGTTTAATGTGTTTTTATGTTTGCTCATTTTAAAGAAATCTACAGAAAATGATGGAGATAATAAATAATGTATAGTGCAGGGAGAGGCAGAAAACCCAGAGACCTTAATAATAATATAATTATCCTACAAGAAAGTTCTGCTTCTTGTGATAAGATGAGATCAGAGTTAAATTTTTCTGCACTTCATTGGTTGCTGTCCCAGCAAAGGTTCCTTCACTGACACAAATTCTTCTCTAAACACTTTGAAACCAGGTCCCACTTCAGGGTGCAATCTGTACCCCCAAATCAGTTTTAAATGATGAAAATCCAGTCAGGCTGCTCCCTTTTTTGTTCTGTGCCAGTTTTTGATTGACAGCGCTCTCCTATTGGGGCAAAGTGTTCCTGCTCATACAAATTGATGGTCAGGTTCAGGGGATGTGCCACCACTGACCTGCTGGCTAAGCACTCTGCGGAATAACCAATAAGAAAGTGTTAATAAGGTCCTGCACAGAGCAGGACTAGGGCCACGGCGCTCATTAGCAGACAGAGAGATCAAGACAAATTTCTCTTACGCACAATATGGAGAGATGACCAGACAGTTCTATCCCTGCCCCGTCTCTGCAGCTTCTTCTACTGAATATGCAGCAGAGTACAGGACAAGGACAAATGTGAATAATTATCCTACTGAACCCACAAAGAGCAGTACTTTTGATAAATATAGTGTCTGCTCACTTAGGGGTTAATAGGGTGTAAAGTGTGTGTGCCATGCATGTTTTCTTATTTAATTTGACTACAGAGGAGTGTAAAAGTAACTGAATGGTTAAGAGTGTTGAGCATTTCAGCCTCCCTTTGAATTTATGGTCTGTCAGAAGTAACTCCTCAGACTTGCAGTTTGTATTTATGGTTGTTCTAAATGGAAAGCAGAGGACTGTCATGTTTAAATAAAGGGGTGACAGTGCACATGTTGAGACAGCCTCTCTAACATGACATTTACAGTGTTGCATATGGTTATTGACATGAAAAGTGCCACAAATAGTAGAGTAACCCATGAATCACAGAATGAAGAAGGTGTGAATCTTTAACCATCGGTTTCAGAGACTTCTCCATCATCAGAGAGGTGCTGGGTGAGGCGGTTTCTGATGTTGTTCAAGCACCAACTGGTACCTTTGACTTAGTAAAAAGCCAGTTTAAGTCACCTAACTGCTATTTGTCTTCTCCCTAATTTCCCCACCTTGGTAGAAAACCTCGGTGTCCTTGAGCCAAAGACTGAATTGACAACTATCTCTGGCTATTAAGCCATTAACACATGTATTGGATGATGTTCATTTTGTCATTAACTGTCATAGAATAACATTATTTTTCATACCGACAAATCAAAGAAATGATGGTTTTACTTTAGCTGACATGTTTCAACTGCAGTCTTCTTCAGAGCGTCATCCGACGTGTCCTTTTTTATCAGGTGACCGGTCTGACAGATCTTTCAGAATCTGTCAGACCGGCCACTCTCCCCACCGTCTGGTGATCTCTGGCGGATGGAGTCCCAGGTAATCAACACACTTATACAGGATTATTCAAACGAACTCAAAGAACGCCTCACTTCGGAGCCAGACGTACAAAAAGAAATAAGTTCACATTTAAAATGCGCACACGAAGAAGAATTCATTACAACAAAAAATCGCCACATCCAAAAACTTAGCAAACTCAGAGAAAGAAAAAACAGAAACAGGCATGCACACAATTCAATAACAAATGGGTACGAAACTTATCACAACGCACCCTCACGGAACCTGAACAAACAGTTTTGACAAGAGGCCTCAATTTCGCCATCACACCCACCACAATACCACACGAAGAATTCATACTAGCAACAGAATTAGCATGCCAGAAATTACAGGATCAGGGACACAAATCAGAACTCCGTAACGCAATAGCAGGCATTTTGAAATCGGCAAAACTTCCGCACAGTAACATCACCAAGCAAGAAACAAAAGCAATAAAATCACTCAAACAGGACAACAGCATCACCATCCTACCGGCCGACAAAGGACGAACCACAGTCATCATGGACATGGACACATACGAACAACAGCTAACCAACATGCTACAGGACAGGAACACATACGAAATACTCAAAAAAGACCCCACAGAACAAAAGAAAAGGACATTAAAAACTCTGCTAAAGCCACTATTAGAAACCAATAAAATAACACAGGAAGCTTACAACCACCTCATTCCCACAGCTAATGTTACCCCCCGGATATATGGGACACCAAAAATACATAAAAAAGACACACCACTGTGCCCTATTGTAGACAGCATCCGATCAGTCACCTACAACCTCTCAAAAGCTTTAGTAGAAATCATCAAACCCCTCCTTGGTACATCGCAACACCACTGCAAGAACTCAAAACAGCTGGCACAAGAACTCAACAATATTACAATACAAAGAGACGAGATATTCATTTCACACGACGTAGTTTCATTATTCACAAAACCCCCCGTTGACGTCACATTACATATCGTACAAGAGCGACTTAAGAAGGACAGGACACTGAAAAAACGCACAAACCTTACAGTAAATGACACTATCACACTACTCCGGTTCATTGCCACATCCACCTATTTTCAGTTCAAAGGAATTATTTACAGTCAAAAACAAGGTTTTGCAATGGGAGATCCACTATCTGCAATAATGAGTAATTTTTTCATGGAGGACCTAGAAACGAAAGCCATCCACACTGCAGACACACACTCTGGAAACGATATGTTGATGACATCCTGGAAATAATACAATCTGGACACACACAAGAACTTACCGATCATCTGAATAACATGGACGACACAGGAAATTTACAATTCACCCACGAAGAAGAAATAAACCAGACCATTTCATTGTTGGACATGAACATACACCACAGAGAAGGCGGCAGCATTAAGATCACTGTTTACAGGAAACCTACACATACAGACCAGTACCTCCTCTGGACATCAGAACATCCACAGCTCACAAACTATCAGTAGTTAGAACACTTTACAAAAGGACCAACATCATAACCGACGATAAAGACAGACAGGAGGAGGAAAAACACATCAAGAACGCACTCACACACTGCCAATACCTGACATGGGCCATAAACAAAGGAAAACAACAACTAAAAACAAAGTAAAAAAAAAAACAAAAGGAAACACAAACAAAACGCACACAACAACCAGACAACAAAAACAAAGATATAATCCCCATCCCATATATCTGTGGGATAACAGAACACATACAGCGCATAATGAAAAAACACAACATTAACACAGCAGTAAAACCACATACAAAACTCCGGCAGCTATTAGTCCACCCAAAAGACAAAATAGAACCGGACAAGAAATGCAACATCATTTATGAAATTCCCTGCAAATCTTGCAAGAACACATACATTGGAGAAACCAGCAGATCATTCAACACAAGACGAAGAGAAGACCAGACAGAATGCAAAAAGGAAACAACTGGATGACTCACAAGAACACAAAAAGAAAAAGCCAAACAAGAAAGCAAAAAATCAGCCGTCAAGGATCACTGCAAAAGAAATAATCATATCATGGACTGGGACAGGGGGAGGATTGTAACATCGGAGACCAACAAGCATAAACGATGGATCAAGGAGGCCATCGAGATCAGGAATCGGGGGAGCTGCTCCATGAACCGGGACGAGGGGGCCTACACCCTCTAATACCTGGGACTCCATCCTCCAGAGACCACCGGATGGCAGGAGGCGTGGCCTATCTGACAGATTCTGACAGATCTGTCAGACCGGTCACCTGATAAAAAAGGACACGTCAGCACATGTCGGATGACGCTCTGAAGAAGATTGCAGTTGCAATTGAAACATGTCAGTTAAGGTAAAACCATCATTTCTTTGATTTGTCGGTATAAAAAATAACGTTATCCCATTAACACATGTGACAAACACCTTGTAGTATTTTTCAAAATACCACCAGAGAACAAATATGTTGAGGTCAGTGAATGACAAGCCACCCTACAATTCCTGACAAGACTCTTGGGTATCCTGAGGAACAATAGCACTTCCAGATACACTGCAGTCAATTACAGTGATGTGAGATGTGGGGGCAGACAGAGGAAATGACAGTTGGGAGACAGCTCTCTTATCATTGTCCTTCTGTTGTGGCCACTTTGAAACAAGTGGAGCTATTTGTCTGGCAGCGAGGTATGCTGGAGGGGAAGAGAAAGAAAGCTTTTATCTCTTGAGAGAGACGGGAGAAGGCAATATGCAAGAAATGTAGTGCACACAGAATATGTGAGTGGTTAAAAAGAGAGCAAGCTAAAAAAGAAAGGGGATTTGGAGAGCAGGAGTTTGGCAGGTAAAATGACAGGAGAAGAGATAGAGAGTTCTTGCAGGCGGGTAGTCGGGGGACAATGGGCTGACAAGGCTGCCGTGACGTTTGCTCGGGCATTGTAGCATACTCTTAATGTGTAGCATCAGTCAAGATGCTGCCCACCGCACAGCATGGCAACTTTTATCACCGCTCATTAAAGTAAGTGCAGATATTTTATGCATCAGTTGGAATGCAGGGACTTTTTCATGCTAATTTCCCTCCTTTAGATTCGTTACTCATCATCTTTGATCAACGGGGTCCTGTACACAAATAAAGTGGAGTGGAGGCTGTACGCCTGAGGAATCTGGAATCCGCCATGTGCTGAAGCATCACATCTGTGGACTGCTTCCACTGCTTGAGTTTATGTAGCAAGCTCAGGAGTTTTATTTATGTCTAATGAAACTATATAATATGTTAAACCCTCCTTCAGTTGTTTAACAAGATTTTTCGATAGAATTAAAGAAGTGTATCTTCTTTTTACAAGGGAGTATTTATCATCCTTTAAAGTGGAGAACAAACAGAGTCTGTCGCTATCTGAACTCCAACTTTTTTTCCTGGAAGTGAGTCCCTGATGAAAACGGCATTTAGCTACTTTTTACTTTACATTTTCTTCTGCTTCACCACTGTCACTTCTATGAGTGCACGTGAGACAAAAAATATGACTTCAAAGGCCGTGGCCCAATATGAAATAAAATTAACTTTGTCACAAATATCAATCCCCATCGACCATTTTGCCTCCTTGTGAATGTGTTAGCGCATGAAAAGAGGCTGGCATGAGTGGTGGAATTGTGTTCTGGGTCTGGTCCCAGTCTTTGAATTCCAAGCTTCTCCACATTGGGGCTTTTTCCTCTTCTTCTGTTTTACAGGCTCAGCAATGGGAATTGAATCCAGTGTGTAGTTTTAATAGATTTTTTATGACTGAACGTGAGCAGTGAACACCCTTTCTCATTAGAGACATGGGCGCAGATCTGAGAGCAGTTAATCCACTGCTAAAGGACACTGTTGAGCCTTTGAATTAAACAGCTTTGGTCTTTCAACCCTCCCTATTTCAGATGCCTTTAAGTCTTGTCTATATTTATGAAATTACACAGCAGTTGTTTGTATTCTTGTTGTCTCTAAATACCTCTAACCTGTTTATCAGCTGTTGTTGCTCCCACCAGCAGAGAATTCAACATAACAAGGATAAAGGCAGCTAAGCTAAGGAGGATAAACTGTGTTAAGTGCACAACAGTAGCACTCTCCAGAGCTTGGGTTACCAAATATTTGCCAACAGAAGCACCAAAAATAGCTGGCTGACGCTGTTTAGCATATTTAATAGAATGGCATTGTGTATTGAAACACCATGTCTTTCACAGAGTTGCTTTGAGTGATAGAACAGCAGTTATAAATAGTCATGTTGAGGGCATTTTAAGGATACTTTTCCAAGTATTTTAGATAATCCTGGTAAAAGACTGATGTTGGCACTGCTGTGTTGACCTCAAGCAGCTTCATACCCACATCCCTACAAGGCATACTCCCGCTCTCATCTGTAATCTATTATTCATAATGAAAAGGCAGAGACGGAGACTGCGAAAGGCAGATAACTTGGTTGCTGCTTCTTCCATCCACCCCCACCCCCCTGTTACTATTATCCAGAGGCCATTGTGTGGGAAAACAAATGGAATGATTGCCATTTGTTGTATAGGAGGGGTGAAAATTTTGTATTCTGTGCAGAATTTAGATGTAGACTTCCCATTCAGAGCACACAAGCTATGACTGCCAGTTGCATTGTGCAAATAATTATGCAGGGGAGGGATCAAATTAAAATTTATCAGCCCTGGATTGGTATCCATCTCTATTTCCAGCAGATGAAAAATTGCAAAGGCAAAGGGGAAGGCATGCTTTGGGGTTGGTGCTGATTTGCTCTGTCATTCCTTGTTTTTTTTTTGTTTTTTTTTGTTGTTGTTGTTCTTTTTTTAATAGATTTTGGCCAAGCTAGCAAAAAGAGTTTGTAGTTAGTCTGTTGGCTGGAGATAGTGTGTTAGTGTTGATTCCAGCACTTAAGTTAAAACATGCACAGTTTAAATACTTTATTTGGATCTACCGAGAGCAACTCAAAGCTAAAAACTAACTGCTGAATGATGGACACCAACACTGACTCAAACGCCAGCCTTCAGTCTTAAGCCTTATGTTTACCACGTGGGTGTAGCTTTTTGCTCCCTAATAGAAAATTAGGATAATATGACAATTTTTGCTCCTCAGTGTCAGCTAGATGAGCATATATCCATGTATGTGCAAACTAGCACCCCGCAAATAAAAACAAGCCAACAACCAGCAGCCCAGATCTTAGTGTAGAGGTTGATAAATGACTCCCATTGTTCTGATAATCAGTAATGATTATCAATTCGCAGTGGGCAATTGTTTACTGAGCGCCTAAACAATTTTGTAATTTTGCATTCACAGATGATAAACTATTAAGAGGCACCTATTGCTTGTTGTTTTCAATGAATTAGTGATAATATAATTTGCTGAACTGGGCTGACAAAATCTGTAAATGTACCTTTTTGTCCCTGCGGTATATGTTTTGAACAACAAACCAAGTCTCTGTGCGTCTTCATAAAACAGGTGGTATTATCCTGGGCATCCATTTCACACTGTTGTTCGTGCGACACGCAAGCTGGAGGGACAAGGGATCAACACCCTGTCAAGCTTGGCATTAGGCTCCAATTTGAAAAATCACACAAGATGTGAGAGACTCAGCATGCTGCGAGGAGCTCTGTTGGGCTGAAAAAGCTGCTCCAAGAACTGTTAGTAGAGGAGAGAAATCCATGTCTACATCTCATAGCTGTCACTGATTCCATTCCCCTGCTGCACATTACAGCACAGAATTCCTGGCCCTGTGTGACCAGAGCGGCAAATTGCCTCCACCTTGTCACTAGGGCAGCTTCTCTGAGGTTGGTGGGCACTTGAATTATCGCCAGTAGAGGCCACAGGTATTCAGACTGTGGGGTAATGGGGAAGGAGGCTGAGGTATTATATTTGAAAGGCCCCTTCAATAGCAATAAATAATGAAGTTTCCCTAGGGGCCATTAGGGGCTGGGGAAGGGAGTGCGTCAGATGGAGGAAGGTGTTCTCACATATATTGAGTCAGCCTGTTAACCCCCCACTGTGTGAGGCATGGAGGGAATATGATATGGGTATGATCACACAGAAGGGGGGGCACTCACACTGCTTCATTATGAATCAACCGGAACAGGTCTATAAATGACATAGCTGTGGTATTATCTGAGGTGCTACTGACTGCCATTACAATTTCAGCTAGACATTAAAGGACCATACCAGTAGTTTTACACCTGCGGTACTACACATCATGTATACTTAATTTGACTGCTAGCTGTTTTGCAAAATACAGTAAATGGATATATTTTCAAAATCTCAATAGATTTTTTGGAACATGAATGTATTTTTTACATAATAGCAACAGTTTGTTTCCATATATTGAGTAAATACCATTAACATCTTCTGTCTTCTGGAGGTCTATACTGGGAACAGGCTGCATTTGTTAGAAAAATGTAACCAGTGTGGAACATTCAATGAGTCCATCTTGCTACACAGTGTCCTTAAAGCCTGGACACAGGCAAATATACTTATTGTCAAGAAATGAATGTTTTTTTTAAATTTATTGAGTTTCATATATTGTTGATAATTAATCAAATATTTAATATAATAGCCATATTTAATCTATGGAGGCAAAAAAATATATAGTCAATGAGATTTCCTATGTGTCCAGATTTTAGAGAGACACTGTAATATGACTAAAATGGAGGTAGTACTGTTATGCTTTAGTTCTGTCCCATCACATTTGGAGTTTTTTTTGGATTTTTACAACGCTTTCTGTAACATCAGTGTCACTGACTCATTGCGATAAGACTGTTATTCACTCTCTACTTCACAGTTTTGATTGGGCAGAAGTAAAAACTATGGAGACAAGGAGTCTTAGAGTGTATCAAAATTCTCCCAAGTGTCTCTGATCCATATCATCTATGTTTGTTACTTGTGACTTTACAGTTAGAGCTGTTCTTGATTGGATTTGGGGATGTCTTTCAGGTGGACATAGCCAAGGGCTTAAGAGTTTAAACACTAGTAATAAATATAAAATAATGAAAACAAATGGCTATGGTAACAGATAGAGTGGATTACACAAGTCAAGCAGAGTTTCAAGAGCACCTCCATCCATCCATCCATCCATCCATCCATCCATCCATCCATTATCTACACACCGCTTGATCCTTATTAGGATCACGGTGGGCCAGAGTCTATCCCAGCTGTCTTAAGGTGAAGGCAGGGGACACCCTGGAAAGGTCACCACTCTATTACAGGGCTACACATAGAGACAAACAATCACACTCACATTCACACAACGGAGTGAATGTGAGTTACCAATTAACCTGCATGTTTTTGGACTTTGGGAGGAAGTCAGAGTATCCAGAGCAAACTCATACCAAGAGCATGCTAACAGATTTTTGTACAATATAGAAATGATTGGCATCACACACCACAGCCACTAGTTTTTCCTCATGGCCATACTGTTGACATCATGTCTGTATTAGATTATACCCCTGACATTATTATTTTCAGATACTGAAGCAAATTAATATAGGATTATTTATTTTCATGACAAGTAGATTGAAAAAAAAGTCTGGCTATAGTGAATTGGTTTCTATTCCACATGTTATTCTATATAAAGCTGTTAGGATACTATGTGATAAGTCACACAACTCAACTAGTCTGAAAAGCCTTTTCATACTTCTCTTGAATGAATGGAAACCAATGACTACAGTCAGTGTTTTCCAGTTGCTGAAAATCATTTCAATTCAGTTTTATTTAAATACAGTATCACTAATTCCACACACAATATAATATTATAGAAAGAAACCCTAGATTCTGTGAGCAGCTTTGGTGACTGTTCATCATTGATTATGATAATGTACAGATGTGAGCAGAAATCAATGGCTGCCTGAAGTAACAGAAAAAGCTGTAAACATCTGTACTGCAAACCATGCATTTGAAAATGTTCAGCAAAAATACAATCTATGTATGAAATGCAATTAAAATGAAAAAAATGTGCGCATTTCAAATCAGTTAAAGCTTCTCTCATAATAAGAATGTGTCTGACTTCAGGGTGGATCAGACTCTGCAGCAGCATTTGGTTCGTCATGTGACTCTAAAACCATGGATGTTTTTGTTTTAGACATTTTATTAGGAGGTTAGCAGAACCATAAATCAGAAAGATCCAGCCATCATTTCTCTGTTAGGGCCGTCTGAGGGTTGCATTAATGCAAATTGCATTTTTCAATTTCATTGCAGGTTTTTAATGTGTTTGCAGTTGAGGGGAAATCTTAATCTTAGCAGAGATGGGTGAATGGATGACTGAATTCTAAAATTTTGAAAACTGTAAACACCATGACTTTCTGCTATCTGGTTTTCATCACAAATTTAAAAATCCATTTGTCTTTCATCTGGTATTTCATAGAAAGTAAATATATGACCATAGTTTGTGTGTAGTGCTTTGGTGGTTGAGCAGCTGCATCATCACAATGCAACTAAACTTTTCTTCTTCCCAAACTGCCTATAGTATATGCACATAGTAATTGGCACACCCTTGAAGCACTTTCAAATCAGGCAAAATTAGCAGCATGCTGCCGCTTCTGACAGATATGAGCTTTTCAATCCTCTTCCCAACTGAGTGGAGGAGTTTTCTGTGTCTTAATTACCTCACATTTGGCACAGTGCACTGCAGAGCTAGAGGGGGCCGCTGGGAGAAAGGGACTCAGCTGAGATGCTCAGACAGTGGTTGGTGACAGAAGCCAGGGGAGGACGCAGCAGAGAAAAGGCTCCCAGCTAGCATGCCTGGGATGACAGGAGCAGTGGTGGAGGGGGGCAGAGATCCCAGAGGAGGAGCAGAAGAAAGAGGAAGAGCTAGCTCAAGGGAGAATTCCTTTCAAGCACATATGGCAGAATTGAAACATCCATATGGCGGTGTGAAGCAGAATGTATTCAGTGCGTCGATACTCATTGTCTGCTCTCTCCTTTCTGTATTGTGTACTGCTTGGTCGGTTTTATTTTGCACTTCAATTCAAAATCCACAAAGGATGCTGTCAGTAGCAGGATGAAGACAGAAATGTTTCTGAAGCTCCACACTGGGAATACAATGTCATGGTCAGGGCATGGGTGGAGCTATAAAATATACTAGGCTACTTCAGAACAAGTGTGACATTTGTACCACATTAAAGCTGCACTGAAATTTCATAAGAAACCAAGACTCAAGGTTCAAGAGTTATTAGTTTTCTCATGCTCATACAGTATATGCAGTGGAACACAAAGTGACTGTTTCTCAGGGCTGTACAATAGCACATAGTAAAATGCAGCATGCAAGGTTCAAATTAGCTAACTTTGGCCCCTATATGTTGTGACAAATATTGTTGCCAGGACCAAGGAAGGATGTGTCCTTTTGTAATTAGACCTAATGAGGAAAGCTTGATTTTGGTAACAGGTTTCCTTCCAATTAGGTATATAAGGTGTGTTTGCACCTCTACAGTCAGTGTTAGTCACTGACAAGGTAGCTTGTTGTAGGTAGACAATATGTGCATACGGAGCTTCGGTTTATGTGCTGAGGTCTATAGATCTATTAAAGTTTCCTGATTAAGGTAATAAGGTAAAGAGGTATTATTTTTATACAGAGTATTTTATTGACTTAGTAATGCAGTCTCACTAGAACTTATGAACTCCTTCTATTTTGCTCTGTTCAGTTTCCTCTAAGCCAGGGGTGTTACATACATACAGCCCGCTGGCCAAAACCGGCCTGCCGGAGTGTCCACCCTGGCCCCTGGTACAACTTTGCAAAGTGCAAAAATTACAGACAAGGCATCAGCTGCAAATTGTAAATTTGTAAAACCGACTGCGGCCAAATATTGTTCAGTTCCAGATGCCTGTGATTGAATGTTTTCCACATTTTGTAGATACACTGTGATCTGTAATTTGTAATATAAATGTGTAAATGATAAACTGAGACATAATATTGTTGAAATTTAACTTATTTTTCTTAAGAAATTTCAGATTGTTCATAATGTCTTGTAAAAAGATAATTCATTAATTGTGAACATTTTAAGAATGTACTGTTTTGCACTAAAACAAGGGAAAAATTAGGAGTTGTCATTATTGTCATTATTGATAGGTTAGTTTGCTGTGATGTTACTTGTCCGGTCCACCTGAGATCAAATTGATGGCCGCTGAACTAAAATCATTTTGACATCCCCACCCTAAGCTGTGGGCTGAACTCAGCAGTACATGTTGTGTAGTTTTTCAAATGTTGATAGAGCAAGGATAAATTGCTAATGGTCTGCTAATGTCCATTAAGGGTTTACCCTCTTTTGATGGACTGAAAATCATGGAGCTGTGTGTACAATGCAGCAATATGATGATATTGCTGCATTGTACACACAGCTGCATGATTTTCATAGTTTGTGTTTTCGTTCACAATTTCTTACTCACTTTTACAACTATGTTTTTCATCTGTAAAATAGCTACAAGATTACACCTGTCAATATGGATGCCAAACTGCCAGAATTAAACAAAATTCTATTATCTGGTGTTGAGACACCACAGGGCTCCAATCACTTAAGGACACTTCAGTGCTGTTTCCAAGCCTAAATCAGTAATTACAATTGAATAATCTAATGGAAATTACCCAATAAATTTAATAACAGCATTTAGGTAGAATCTTAAAATAAAAGACTACTGTGCATGACCTAGACCCAAGCAATTTCCAGCCAGTGTTATCTCTCAGTCAGTGTATATGGAAAAGCGACAAAGGACCCTGTAGTGAGAGTTGACTCCTGCAGCCTCGGGCAATGAACCGCACAGCCTGACAGCGAAGCACTCGATGTGTTAGTGTAAAAACTGTTTCTGTATCCATGCTACACTCTGCTACCCCAGCTCCTGTCTGCTGGCGAAGTCTTTTAATTATAATAGTCAGCTGATCTTGGGGAAGCCATGCATGGAGGCAGCAGCAACATGACACTAACGTGAGATGTCCTGATGCTGCAAAACACAGTTGGCCACATAAACGACTAGATTTGTTATGGATGGTAAGAAGCATTCTCTGCTCAGCATCATCGCAGTGGCTGTTTTTGTTCCCCTGATAGCACACAGTCCACTGAGGCTTTGCAGTGTAGCCTACTGTGTACAATTTCTGTCCATTCTAAACCACACAAGGATATCTGAGTCCAGTTCAATTGTGCTTCTTTCACTAAACTGCCTTTATTCCCTTGATGTGGCATTAATCTGTCTACTCAGAGCATTGTCTGTGCCAGCCTGACCAGTGCCATCAATATTGCATCAGGTTCAGTCTAAACAGCCTAAAACTCTTTTGCAGTCCATATAGGGAGAGGTAATAAAATTCATTCCTGTCTTCATTCCCTAGGAGAGGAGAATCACATGCCAACTGATCTCATCCTAAAGTTTTATTTTTTACATTAGAGAGCAGAATAATTCAGACACACTGCTTGTGTAGCAAGAGGTGAAGCTACGAAATGATGCAGGCAAAAAGTATCTTGTTACATTATTAATCAAGCTCAGTATTAACCACTGGTAATTAGTATTTGGTTCTTTCATTATTTGAATCAGCTGTTCTAAGAAGATTTTGGGGTCTTTAATCTTTGTTGTAGAGTGGGTTGTTCCCTGGTCACAAGGTTGGCAGTTCAGGCACATGCCCACTTGTTGAAGCGTCCTTGGCCAAGACACTGAACCCTTGAACCCGAAGTCGCCTTGCACGGCAGCTCTGTCACCACTGATGTGTTATGTGAATGGGTGAATGAGAAACCCATTGCAAAGCGCGTTTAGCATTAAGGTATAAAAGTGCTACTTAAGTGCAGACCATTCACCATTAAATGTGCACAGGAGAGTGAGTCAATATTTGCTTGCAGGAAGTTAAATTGAATTATCTCAGAATTACTTCTGAGTGCTCCAACCCACCTGAGCAGCGTAGGGAATTACTACTGTCCAGCTCTGTTCTCCAGAACACATTTGGACCAGATTTTGGCCCAAACTACATACAGCTTCTCTTTGTTTCCTCCTCTATCTCTCTCCTGACCATGGTGGTCTATCTGGCAGACGCAGCAATCTAGGGAAGCATGAGGATAATAAATTAAACCAAGAGGAATCAGCCATGCAGCTGTCACAATGTCCCTTGGGAAATATAGTAAAAAACGGAAAGTGTTTCCAGAGGATGATATCTAGCGTGCTAGCGGCTCATTGGTTTTAAGTCTTTTAGCTAGTTCATTAGCCTTTACTGATTCTGCAGACTCTAGTGGTGTTCCGGTTGTGCTGATGTTATGGTACCTTGCATTTAATTAATGGCCTGACAAAGTGATATCAAAAGCCACAGTGTGTATTGTTGTGACACTAAATGCCATCCGATAGCAATGACCACTGGAGAGAAGGGACCAACTCAGGACACAGCCTACATCCGAGGGTGCTGGCTACCGATCCCGTCCAGTGCAATAACTGTGGGCTGCCATCTTGGGCTCTATTTTAATAACACTATTTGAGGAAATGTCCTTTTTTCCAATTTACTTAAGAGAAATTAATCGACTGAATTCTAAGTTTCATAGGCCATGCATTTTCATGGTAGTAGATCTAAAGGATATATGTGTGTGTGTGTATATATATGTATATATATATATATATATATACACACACACACATTATATTGCCAAAAGTATTCACTCACCAATCCAAATAATCAGAATCAGGTGTTCCAATCACTTCCATGGCCACAGGTGTATAAAATCAAGCACCTAGGCATGCAGACTGCTTTTACAAACATTTGTGAAAGAATGGGTCGCTCTCAGGAGCTCAGTGAATTCCAGCGTGGAACTGTGATAGGATGCCACCTTGGCAAATCCAGTCGTGACATTTCCTCGCTCCTAAATATTCCACAGTCAACTGTCAGCTGTATTATAAGAAAGTGGAAGTGTGTGGGAACGACAGCAACTCAGCCACGAAGTGGTAGGCCACGTAAACTGACGGAGCGGGGTCAGTGGATGCTGAGGTGCATAGTGCCAAGAGGTCGCCAACTTTCTGCAGAGTCAATCATTACAGACCTTCAAACTTCATGTGGCCTTCAGATTAGCTCAAGAACAGTACGCAGAGAGCTTCATGGAATGGGTTTCCATGGCCGAGCAGCTGCATCCAAGCCATACATCACCAAGTGCAATGCAAAGCATGGGATACAGTGGTGTAAAGCACGCCGCCACTGGACTCTAGAGCAGTGGGGACGCCTTCTCTGGAGTGACGAATCGCGCTTCTCCATCTGGCAATCTGATGGACAAGTCTGGGTTTGGTGGTTGCCAGGAGAAGGATACTTGTCGGACTGCATTGTGCCAAGTGTAAAGTTTGGTGGAGGGGGGATTATGGTGTGGGGTTGTTTTTCAGGAGCTGGGCTTGGCCCCTTAGTTCCAGTGAAAGGAACTCTGAATGCTTCAGCATACCAAGACATTTTGGACGATTCCATGATCCCAACTTTGTGGGAACAGTTTGGAGCTGGCCCCTTCCTCTTCCAACATGACTGTGCACCAGTGCACAAAGCAAGGTCCATAAAGACATGGATGAGAGTCTGTTGTGGATGAACTTGACTGGCCTGCACAGAATCCTGACCTCAACCCGATAGAACACCTTTGGGATGAATTAGAGCGGAGACTGAGAGCCAGGCCTTCTGGTCCAACATCAGTGTGTGACCTCACAAATGCGCTTCTGGAAGAATGTTCAAAAATTTCCATAAACACACTCCTAAACCTTGTGGACAGCCTTCCCAGAAGAGTTGAAGTTGTTATAGCTGCAAAGGGTGGACCGACGTCATATTGAACCCTATGGATTAGGAATGGGATGTCACTTACGTTCATATGCGAGTCAAAGCAGGTGAGCGAATACTTTTGGCAATATGGTGTGTGTGTGTGTGTGTGTGTGTGTGTGTGTGTGTGTGTGTGTGTGTGTGTGTGTGTGTGTGTGTGTGTGTGTGTATATATATATATATACATATATACACACACACACACACACACAATTTAGCTACAATGTTTTGCAGTAAAGTGTACCTCCTCTTTTTCTACTGACATAACAATGTGGGAAAACAGTGCACACACTCAGACATCAAGCGCATGCACCGGCTGTGGCATCCAAGCAGGGTGGTCTCTGGTTTACATAGTTAGACTGGACAGCGTGTCATACCACTTTGTTCCAAAACAAGTAGTGTATGAGTACTTGCATTTGAGTACTCACTGATGCCGATACTTGAGGGGCAGGTTCTCTTTGATAAAAAGAAGCTTCTCTGCATTTTCAGCTGAGTCTGTTGCGTTTTTCATCAACAATGTGGGACACTGAGCTCAACAGCTGACAGACAGACACAGACAGACACAGACAGACAGACAGACGGACAGACGGATGCACACTTTACCTCGGATCGAGAAAAGTTGCGGTGCAGTACATTGGGTTTGTTTCCCCGTCATTGAGGCGCCTCTTGACGGCTGCAGCCAAAGGCTACTTCATGGTTTTAATGCCATGGTCCTTGTCCGTTTCATTGGTCAGAAGTGTCATAAGCACGGTCCCAGCAGGAATAACATTAGATGCAAGTGCATCACCTGAGCTCATTTTTCGGGTTAGTTCCTCAAACGGAGCAAGCACAGACAAAGTTTTCTCAAAAAGTGACCACTGATGAGCGGTGATGATGAGGTTGTCAGGAAGCTCGTACTCTGACCCAAATGTTCCGAGGGCCCGCTTCTGCTCAATGAGAGATTGAAGCATGTAATAAGTGCTGTTCCAGCAGGTCGGGACATCCTGTTGGAATCTTTTAATGGGCTGGTTGAGTTGCACTTGTATGTCCTCCGGTTGAGAGTAGGCTCAAGCGGAGTGTTTAAAATGTCCCACAGTTTTTCGTCCCACTGCCACTGCATCAGCTACACTTCTCTGAGCCAGCAGCCCCTTGTTTACAGCCAGCTGAAGGGTGTGTACGACACATGGGAGGCTCGGAAGCTCCGCATCACTCATGGCTTTCATCATGTTCTTCATGTTATCTCATAGCACAACATGGACTGCACTTTTATTAATGCCCCATGTCTGAAGCATAACATCAAACTCATCTGCAATGGCTTGGCCGGTGTGCGAACCTCTGAATTGTTTTGCATGCAGTATGGCCTTCTGCAGCTTAAAATTATCATCGATCCACTGTGCAGTCAGGCTGATGAGAGACATTGGGCTGACGCTGCTGCTCCAAATGTCCCTGGTGAAGTTTAAAGTTTTAACATCATGCAACAGGTTGTGGATGTGTTTTTTTCACGAAGTCATGCAGCTTCGGTAGCATCGTGTCTGTGATACGGGTACGGCTAGGAATCTTATACCTCGGCTCCAGTATGCAGAGAAGATGCCGGAATCCCAAATTATCGACCATGGACAGTGGCTGGTCATCCAGGGCAATATACTCGGCAAGAGCATCTGGGATTTTGACCGCACCGTGGGTTGTCTCTGGGCATTTTCTCCCGCTTAGCCAGCATCTGCTGCAAAGTTAGTTGTCTCTTGTTGGTGTCGTGAGTGAACTCCTTATATTGTTTGTCGTGCTTGGATTTCAAATGTTCAATTAAGAGTTGCTTGTGTTGTAAGCGGTAGATTTTGTTCCTCCTCTGGAGACTTTTGCTGGACATAATTTGCGTTCTGCTTTGTTTTTGTTGCTCTCATTCACCTGAAAATAGTTCCACACTGCTGACATGACTCGTCGCTGCAATAGACTGTATATAAAGATGGTCGCTGCCCGCCGATATCGGGATCGGTGCATCCCTAATATGTATATATATATTGTAATATTAATGGGTAATATTGATCAAAAATCAAAGTCATCATGATCATCGGACATTATAAACATCGTGTGCATTGATCAGATTTGATGGTAGCCATGGTCTGTATATAAAAGATGGACATAGCCACCGTGATGTGGCCTATGGGTTTGTTGACTAAAACTCTGAAGGCTCAAGTCAGGCTTTTGCTTATTAGTCTTTTGAAATCGTGACGACAAGTGAAGGGTGAATCTGAGGACACTGTACATGGTGATATGGTAGTGACTTGTCAATCACAAGGTAGCGCCACCCTAAAACATGCCCTGCTTTATAATCTATTTTCAGGTAAATGTCATTTACAAAATGAACATTGAGATGTACTCAAAAGGTTTTGACACTAGTGATTGAGACCATAAACTCATTAGGAAAATGTTTACTGAGGTATCAGACCAAGTGAGAAATAGTGTCATTTTTGCACAAACATTTATATATTTGACCTTTTTGTAACCAAAGGAGTCACACCCCCCTGGTTGTTAGAAAAAAATTAAGTTTTAGGGCACTCCCACTTTGGCCTTACTTTCCAGATTCGGAGACTACATCTATCTTTTACACACAGTCTATGTAACCAGAAAACCCACCAACTGTGAACAAAATCGACAGAAATTCGAATGTTGCTCAATTTTGCAACATGGTGCGTGACATCACCTTTATATAACTGAACACCATCTATTTCAAATGAATAAGACACAGAAAGAACAAACCCAAAGAAAACAAAACAGTCAAAAGTTAATGGAGAAAATATGTTTACAGCATATTGAAGCAGAACATTTGCCAGTTTGTGAAGAATTAAAGAGTTATAGGAGTCACTGAAAAAGCAAGATTGCCATGATATATATGGTCTTTACAAGTGTGTGTAAACTTTTGTTCAAAACTGTAACTAAAAATCCGATGCTCTGTTAATAAGTTTCAATTATCCATATGATTATTCTAAGAGCTAGATGATTCTAAGAGACTAGACTATTAATTAGATCTTGCTTGAATTAATTGCTTATATGATTTATAAAGATTTACATTTAAAAAATATATTAATTACAACTTATCAACTCTCCATAATACATGACATTTTGGCATTTGATATCCCCTTGTTGTTTAATGACACAGTACAGGGCCCATAAGACTGCTGGTCCTAGTTTAGAATTTGAGCAAGCATTCAGACAGACAAATGTAAATGCTTCACCTTTAACAGTCACTCACAGTGTATAAGCACAGCTCTGCGTTAGTTTTAAATGTGAGGAGTGAAGTATTGGAGCATTTTGGTTTTGACTGCATTGACAAAAAAGTAATGAATGAAAGCTGCTTGCTGTCTTAAAAAGGCAGCATGCCTTACCATAACATCAAGACAACTTTGACGCTGTCTATTAGCCTGTCAGTCAACTGAAGCAGTGAATTAAACATCACTCCTGCAAAATGTTGTAGTTCTGGGCTAAGTGATTTACTTTCTAAATTATTCAACCAATACACATGCTTGTTCAGACTTATTTTTTGAATTATTGATGGGTCAAATCACTTAAATTTTTCAGTAAGCAAACATGCTGGTGTCAGTAGATGTTACCTCAGTTAGAGGGTCAAACTCACAGTTTGTCACTGTTACAGCTTCTGTCACAGTGTGCAAAGGCTAGTCAAGGTCAGCACAGACACATTCCTCCCAAAATACCTATGACAAGTAACACAATGACTTCCAGGAGACAGTGTTTGAGTGATATCTCTAAAAGTCCTCCAGCCTCACTCAAAAATAGCCACGGCTGCTGTCTGTCCTTCATGACATCCATCTCCTGACAGGTTGATTGATAGGAAAATGCATAATCCATTATTTTTGGTTCATTGATTGAGCCCTGCAATCAAAGATCAGTGTTATGGCAGAGGTAACTGGACCCTCCTATGAGACGGCTCTGTCACGCAGGCGCAGGCAGAGATGTCAGCCACCGGCCTACTAATCACCCTATGCTGTGAGTAATGGCTATGAAAGTAGTCACAGTAGAAATGCATCATCTCTGCAGACCCCATATCTATCAACCTGCCTCACTCTCATTTGACTGAAACGCATGCCAACGTGAAATATGACGCTTTGTCAAAGGCAGAAGGAGCACGTTGGCTCCAGAGCTGCAGTATGTAATAATTAAACACACCCATAAAGACCCATTGTATTTCATCTATTGACATGTACGTGTTGCATATTTCTGAAGCAGTTCCCTAGGTAAACATTTCATGCTTGGCTCCGGTGCATAATTACAATGCTTCAGGAGTTTATATAGAGTTATAATATACTAACAGTCATTTTCCACTTCAGTCATCTTTCAATTTGTTTCCCCACATGATATCAACAGTGTAATGGTGGAAAGAAGAAGAAATGCCTGGCTTGCACACCATCAAATAACTATTTGTCAGCTGTTTGAGTTTCCTGCAAACAAAAGCCACAAACAGACTGGTCTTTTTGATGGTTTGCATTATGAAGCAGGAGAGATTCCCTGGTTTTCTTTACAAATCTGGCATTTCTCAAGCTGTTCGTGTTGCAGTTTGTGTTGTACAGATGTAATTTCATACAGTGGGAAATGTTTCCTTTCCAATCACAGGAGTCCTGGGTCCCATCACCTTGCAATCTGCAGGCTGGCCTCTTCCTGCCCTTCTTTCCAAAGTGCCTCTCCATTATGCACCATGTTGTTCATCTCAACAGGTGCCCAAAATATTTGCACAAGGACCCCCAGATTTACTTGATCAGGAGGAAATCAAAATTAGACTTCAAGGCAGAGTCAGTGAAAATATACATAAGAGGTTTTTCTTTCAACAATTGCTAATATGCCAATTTAACAAAGCAAAGTGACCAACAATGTCAAACTGCCTTTCTCTCCATAACAAATTCAGAAGATGATTTATGTTTTGGACGTCTAACAAATGCAATATTTGTCATTTTGAAACAAATTGCTGCTTCATCTCTGGAAATGAATTCTATAGATTTTCCTCCCAACTTTTTCTGTTTTTTCTCTAAGCGAGGGTTATTACTTTATTAGATCAGAGGAAGACTCTGTTAGGCATCTCCACTGCCTCTGACTCACCTCAGCCACTCACATGGAATACTGATTGCTCAGCAGACGCTTTAATCAATTACCTGACAACAAATCTGAAATAATACATGAATACATTTCCACAAAGCCTGTTCCTACTTTATTTTCCGCAGTAGTGGTGGGGTGAGTCACTGTTTTTCAAGGCTAGGTGGAATTTTAATCAAGTTTTACTGTTCATCAGAATACAGCCAACTTGATTTCAATTGAATTATACTATAATTAAAACTAAATGTTACAAAGGAAGGATTCCCACAGCATATGTCAACGTTTTGATGTACATGATGTTCTGCAGAAGCTTTTTGAAACAAAATGTGTTTGAACAGAAAGTGACAGTCTTTCAAAAAAACTATGTACCCGGAAACACATCAAATCATTACCCCAAAAATTTTCAATGATTGCTAATTTTTTGTTCCCCACATCATGTAAAATAATTCCAGATTTATGCAGAAACTACAGTATTTTTCAAAAATGCTCATACCACTTGGGAGTTTTTATGTCAGGGTCAAGCTGAGTTTAGGTCCTTTCAGATTATAGAAGCTTCTTCCTGTTGACTTCAGAGTCTCCCATATGTAATCCCACAACTTGTAGCTGACAAGTCATAAGAGATTTTTTTAAGAGTGGCTTTCTCGCCCATAAAGCTTGTGAGGCACCAGTCTCAGCTGCTGCCTGCACAGTCTCTTCAATCTGAGCCTCTGAAGCTTGAACCCTTTGCAGAATTGTCAAAGTTTCTCTTTCTGTCCTTCCTCACTCCTTGCTTGCTCACTAAGATTTACAGCTGTGCAAACTTTTTACATTTCTTAATGATGGACTAAAATGGAGTCAAAGGGATGTTTGGTGCTTCACCAGCGATGTTTTAGGCGTGTCCAGTTTAGGATAAGAAAACATGGAAATATTGATAGTTAGAGATGTGTTTTTGCTCGAAGACCAGTGTTATATTTTCCATGGTCACGAATACGCAAGGGTCAGCAAGGCGCATGTCCAATCCTCTGCGCATGTCCGCACATGACTATACTACAAGAGCCGTAGTATGCATGTTTCAAGTAGTGTAAAAAGCAGTACGATAATCACAACTACGTGCTCATGGGCATCTGCACCAAAATATAATCAAGGCTGGCACCTCTGTGAGGCTGCTCTTCCACTAAAGGAAATTATTGACCTGAATCCTGGAGTTTCCCAACCTGAACCTTATGACCCGTTTCACTGTATTTTACAGTATCTAAACTGGGATGGATGGGATGCACATCATTAAAAAGCCATCTGCTAGACAAGCATTATTTATTAATGTGTCCAAAATCTGCTCTCTATTATTTGTTGTAACTGAGATGAAACATCTGTAAGATGAATCATGAGTGACAGTCCAGCAGGTACCCACCCCTTCCCCCTGCAAGTGCCTGGATCTTACTTTGGCAGGGCCGAAATTCACCCCCCTAACTTGTCTCCAGTGCAGGTGGAACACAATGGAGACAAAAATAAAACCTGTCTATGAATACGTCTCAAAGTTGGATTAGAGAAGTAGCTGAACTGGTCCATTAGGCCACAAGTGGGCTTTGATCTAAATGTTAATTGTAGCATGTTAACATGCAGATAGACTAATCTGCCATTACTCTTGCTTAGCAAACATTCATCTCCACAGTTCTGTGTTAGTGCTTCATTATGTGATTATGCTGAAAAAAAACACTGGGTTCTTTGTTTTCCTTTAAACCAGTTGTCTTGGGTGGTGCTAAGCCCAGTGGTACTAGTGACAGTAAGAAGGTCAGTACTGTCTTTAAGATGACCACAATAATTTACTGAAGGAATCAAACAGGATTATGTTACCCATGGTGTTTTGGGGTAAGTGTTCAGGGAATCACCAAAGTCATTTGTATGCATCATCTTGGTGTCATGTTCTAAATTTTGCAAAGTTAAAATCTCTGACCTTCTCGTGGTGGTACAGGAAAAAAATTCTCCTCATTTTCAGTGTAGTAGGGGACTGACCAACCAACAGACAGATGGGTATGCCATCAATATAGCCTACTTTAAGAAATCTGAAGGGGTCTGAGTGTTTTTACAGGCACTGCATGTAGTGTATTGAGTGTGAAATGAACACAAAAGATTCAAAAAGAGAAAAGAATTGACTTTCCTGTAAGATCCAGTCATGATTAAATATTAAAATGCCGACATGGTGCCTTAAACCTCTTCCCCAGTTACTCCACCCTACCCCCACCTCCAGTCTGATCTGGCAAGCCATGGAATTAATCACATTTGCTGTGATCAGTGCAGCTGATGTGACCAGTGGAACTTTTCTGAAATGTTAATAAAGCCATATTGAATGGTGCACTATTCTCGGCAGGAAGTCCGTAGCCTGTGGCTACTCACTAAATCTCAATGACTTTATTAACTCATTACCATGAGTCACGGCACACAGTGCCAACAGCAATTAAAACATGACCAAAAAAGCCGTGTCCTTGGGCTACCGTTCTGCTTGCCAGACTGACTGCTACGCTTTTACAGATTTAGCAGGATGATTGACATATCAATAGGTGCCTAGGTGGATTAAATGGCCTCAGTCAGTATTCAGATTTGTCTCATTCACACCTCGCGCTTGGAGCAAATTGTACACATCTTGTCATTGCTGTCGGTTTTTGTGCTTCAGGCTGCTGTTGAAGCATGGTACACTCTCTGTTCCATCCAGCAATATGACACGCCATTGAAGGTTTTATTTGAATTTTTAATGGTGAAGACAAATCAACTCTTTAATTTATGGTAGCTGAAAAAATATCAAAAGCCAAGAATGTTGGAATGTTTGAATAAAATCCTAGAGGGCATGGAAGGTCACTTGGATTTTTCTCCCAGTACAGAAAAGACTGGTTAATATTCATCCAAACCTTTTGTCATTTTATTCCTCATTCAACCAGGAGGCCAGAGGAGACAGAAAAATCACAACTTTCAAGGAATATGTCAAGGCTTTAATTCAGCTCCCTCCTCTGTCTTTTTGGAAACACATTTCTATTCATGAAGCCAATCCTCCATAGTCATGACACTGCATACTTATGTTTCCTTTGTAAACTCCAGCAAAATGGTAATTAAATTGCAACAGTGGGCTTCTGTCCCCTATGCAGACTTAAAGAAGCCTTTATCTTAGCAAATGACTGACAGTAGATTATGAAAAACCCAGCATTTCTTTTTTTCCCTCTGCGTGAAGGCAGTCCACCCACACCTTCTGCTTTTATGTGCACTATTGTTATGGTTCCATTGTTAATGGGTTTAGAATTAACTGGCTGTAATGAGTGGAGACTGGAGCCCCTGCTTAGCCTGATTGTGCTGCTGAATAGGGGAGCTGCAGGAGTAATGTATGGATGGAGGTGCATAGTGTGTGCAGGTACCTGTGTCTGCCACTCACTAGGTTAAAAATACAAGCACTGCCAGAATTGCAGAGGGGCATTTTTGGGACGGTCATGCTTCAATGTTTCATCCTGTGGCCATTCATCTACTGTTGATTTTATTATGATTTTTGATATAAGGCAGCTAAAGCTGTGGCCTCGGGCAAGTGGGGGCATTAGACACTGCCCCATGCAATCCATTGCACTCTGAATTAGTGCTACAAGCTTATTCAGAGACATTTATTTGGCATTAAAACATTGTAGATGTGGATATACTTAATTAAGAGCAGAACAATATTTTCCTTGTGTCATGTTGGCTAGAAATTCTAATAGCAACGAATGCAAGAAGAGGTGATTACAGACCACATCTACATATCTACATGCAGAATAATTTTATTCACATGCCACCACTGTAGCCTTTCTAGGTAGTTTTTGCACAATTTAGTAATTCCCACTTTTTTGTTCCTCTTGTCAGACAACAGAACATTATATCGTAATTGATGTTGGTTTTGAAATACCACCTAAGTAATTCTTCCCATAGACTTCAGTCATGTTACTGCTTTAAGATGACAAAGCCATTTGGGAAGACTAAGAGAAGTACAGCTTAATGACATCCTCTTTGTAGTGTATTAAGGGCATCTACTCTCATGAATTTGAGCTGACATGATCAGCCCTGCAAACAATTTTCCCCAGTGGTCACTTGTATTACTGCAGCAAAGAAATCCCTTGTGTCCCATTTCCCCCACAGACCATGACTATGAAAGAGACAGAACACGTCCGGCTACAGACAAGGTCAGTTTTATTCTCTCTATGATGAATTTCTAATGCATAGAAGTTCCTAATTTATACAACCTTGTAACAGTCTAGAAAATTTTGCTTTATTTTTGTGACGTCACCAAAATGTAAAGTCTATGGGCCCGGCAGGAAGTTGTGGGCGGGACCTGCAGAATTGGGGGATATGCACAACGTGGAAGTGATTGCATCTCTGAGTCCAGTATCCAATTCTCCTTAATGCATCCATGGTTTCCACACAGAAAGCATTTCAGCAGCAGAACAGATGCACACCTATTATAACCCTTAGAGTCCTCAGACACACTTTCTACCCAAACCCACATCTCTTCTTCTTGGTTGAATTGCTTTGGAGGCATTTATTGAATGAACTGTGAATGAATTGTGTATATGAAATAAAGTGGAGCGTCTAGTTCTGAAAAAAAAACAGTCATTACAAGGACAACATACAGCATCTATATTTAGAATAGGAGCTTTAAAGTAAAGATCATGATATATTCCTGAAAATGTCCTGCGTCTCATATGGCTAATTGACCCACGTTTTACTTGTGTTTAACTCCTTTTAGCACAGCTCAAAGCATATTTTTACATTTTAAGTTCGATTTTCTTGTAATTGATGCATGTAACTACACTGATAGTGATAGCAGTTGAGCTGCTGCTCTGCTAATGTGCTGCATGCACTACATCTTCTGCGCAGACATGGCTTTAATCTTAAGAAAATAAAAACGTGCCTTTATATTTATCCAGCAGTGGTGGGGGTTGTGTAGTGGACTGTATGATGTGCTCTTATAATTATTTCTACATTTGATGTGAGGGCTAATATCAGTTTCACCTCCATGTGTTCAATGAAGAGACAGAAAGGAGCATGCTAACTCGTGGGTTTTTATCTGCTATAAGGGCAGAAGACAACTAAATCAGCTTGTGGACAGGAAATGCACCTTCCAGTTATTCGTCAGCTATCTGATTTCCATTGTGTCTAGCTATTTATTGCTTCGCCAACGTTCAAGACTAACCTGGGTTGTGTTCAAAGCTGGAGGGTATATGAAAATGGAGGGCTGCTTGCCCTTAAATGTTCTTGGTACATTAATAGTCTTGCATGTGCAGACCTATTTTCACAGGAGTGTGCCAGTGCTGGAGAATGGTCTGACCACACTTGACTGCACATCTTAGGTGGTACTAAATTCAGGAGGCAGCAATGGTGCCTGTGCAACATAGTGAAAAACTATGGAACTGTTTTTGTGGAACATTTAGATGGAGGGAGGAGAAAACTGACATTATAATGACTAAATAAAAACAACAAAAAAAAACAACAAAAAAACAAGCAGAGTTGCTTTACTGTATGATCAAAATCTTTAAGAAAACTTGTCATTTTCAGTGTGGTAGGTTGCTGCCTGGAGGTCGATGTATTTGCTGTAGTAAAGGGGATTTTAAAAATGGTAACGTGCAGATAGAGTTTACAAAGGGAGTAGAAAACTGTGTGAAAGGGTAATGACACACTTACTACTGAAGTCTACATCTGTTGGAACTGACTAGTACATGACGTACCAAACTCACAGTCTCCAAGCCAATTTATCGTTGTCTGTCCTCATGTGCATTTGTCGTCTGTTAAATAAAGAACATATGGCAGGTGGGTGCAGTGGCTTTAGAATTGTTTGAAGGGAACATTGATGTTTTATCCAGGGGTGGTCTGCTCGGGCTGCATCACTGGGAAATACCTCAGCATTGAAGCAAAGGTCACTCTCATCCATTTACAACATCCATCACAAATCAGACTGATAACTGCACACCAGTCCTTAAGAAGAAATACTGTAGTAGTCTGGCTGGATTTGGAGGCTTCGTCTGTCTCCTCTTCAGTCTCTGTTTCTTCTCTCCCCCTCTGTCCTGCAGCATAATAGTCTAAAATGAGCTTGTGGAGAGGAGATGAGATATGATTCTTGGAATTAAAACAACATTTTCTACTTTGATCATCCAGCAGTGTGTGAAGCACTGAAATAAGACGCTCCTTCTTCATCGAATCTTTGCTCTCACTCTCCCTCTCTTAATCTTTCCTTTACCCGCTCTCCCTGCTCTATCTGAGCTTGGGGGATTGCTGTATGAGATGGAGAGTTAATGAAGAAAGCTTTTTTTTCTCCCCTGCAAGAAGACTGGTAAACTCTGGCAACTTTGTTCTCTGCTTTTGTTAATCGTGTCACCATCGGCTGTCATGCTTTACAATCCCAACCCATGAACCAGTTAAGCATGAATATTTAACACTGTTATTTTCAAGCTCCTGAGAATATGTCTTAAACAATTGCATAAGCTGCTACGCGCATGAATCAGAAGTAATTTTTGCTTCTAAAGTTGGCAAAACAGCTTTCAGCCAACTTTCTCCATGAAACAATCCCAGTGACATCATCCCCTGTATTCCTTTCTACTACATACCATCTTATTTTACAACACTTAGAGGCACAACAGCAGTCTCACGCCTTGTCTTCATGAACTGCAAGTGAAATGCAACATTGTCAAAAAGCCATTTAAGATGCAATCATCTAATATAGAGGCTCACGTGGGCTGGTGCTGGCACTGTGGTTATGTAAGCAGCTTTCTCAGGGACTGATAGCAGTCCAACACACCCAGCAGGGGGGCAATGGTGTGTGTGTGCATGTGCGTGTGTGTGTGTGTGTGTGTGTGTGTGTGTGTGTGTGTGTGAGTGTTGGGTGGGTGGGGGACAACAAATCACACATTCAGTGAGGTACATAATATTGCACCTAGTGTTTTGCCACAGGTACAGAGAAATTCATTTGTTCGTGCCAATTCCTTTGTTAATATGCTAATACAGTGTGATTAGCGAATCATGAAACCAAGTGAGTCTTTGCTCAGTGAGGTGTTGATTGAAAGAAATCAACAACCGGGGTGGCAGATGAGAAAGAAACACAGATTTTGGAAATCAAAACTTGAACTCTGTATTGTAATTACAGGATAAAGATATTTAAAAGATAAACTGTTTTTCCTTTATATAGCAGTAGACATGATTTCAGAGCAGTAGACACTTGTCTACTGCTGTCTTCCCTACTGGCCATGAAGCATTAGGTAGGTGCAACCTGGAGGGCACATTACCAGGAACAGCTCTGTGATTGGTCCTTTCAGCTTTTCTCTTTCCATGGCAGTGTATGATCCCCCAGCTTTGACCTCGATCTTAACTCAACATGCACAAAAGCAATAGTTATTGGACAATACTTTAAGTCCTATTAGCACGCAGGAATTATTGAATTTGCTATGCTAGCCTCTGTGGTCAATTTGATGTTGTTGATGGTACTCGACAACTTGCTTTTGTTGTTCTTTCCAAATTTAACCAATCAGTACTGATTTCTGCGCAGCAGTTTTTGATTGCCACTCAGAAGTAGTAACACCAAAGTACAGTTTTCTACCTTGAAAATGGACCTGAAACAGATTTTGCCGGGACATTTTCAGCAGTTGGAGCACGTATAAAGGTTTAAACTGCCCAACAATGGCCCACAAGTTCCTACAGGAGAAAAAGAAACAATAATCTCCATATAATGATCTACTGTTGTTTAACTGAAACATAGCAGAAGCTAACATGTAGCTTCAGCAGCCAAGGTTAGTCAGAAGTGTCTGTATGTTCTCATATTACCCTTGACACTTCCTTACCAAGCTACATGGTACACGTTACTTGGACAAAGCACTGGCAATAAACAACTTTGCTAACTATATCACTCAAACCAATATCAGTTCTGATTTGGTTGTTTGTTCTTTTTTTTTTTTTAAAGTCATGTTTGAGGTGTTTTGGGATGTACTGAAACTGGAAAAATTTCAAAACCCACTCAATGGCTGGAAAAGGTTTTGAATGAACACTATTTTGTTGCTAGGCTTTATATGTAATGTTGTCAAAAGGTAATATAAACTAAATGACAACTATGTTATAAGTGAGAGCCATTGGCGATGGGCATGGAATCTGATTTTGCCTCTCATTTGCACATGCGAAACCCTGAAGACTGGACATTGTTATGGCAGGTACAGAGGCTCAAATGCAGGAAATGAGAAGGCAGATGTGTGAACAATTTAACAGGATTTATTTACAGAATAAGCCAGAACAAATACAAAAACTACAACAGGAACCGGAACCAAGACACCAGAAACGGAACTAGGAATAACGCCAAAGGTGTAACGGAACTAGATAACCCCTAGAGTGGAGGCAGACTATGTACAAGAAGCAAGATAAAAGAAAAGGTTAACCCACGTATGGAAACACCAAGGCAGGATAACAATTTAAACTAGACACTAAATAACTAAACTATCTTAGACTGCAAAATTCCCAGAACATGAAACCCCAAAGAACCTGAATATCCTGAGCAGAATAAACACAAACAGATAATCAATGAACAAACTATTATCTGGTGAAGCTAGGGCAAGAACTTAACTGACTCTGACGTGATGGATCTGGAAATAAACTTCGACCAATCTTTTGAAAGGAAGACGGAGTCCCAGAAGTTTCAATGGCCAACAGGTAGTAATCTTGGCGTCTCAAGTAAGTAGACTATGGGGGCAGATTTCAAATCGGACAGAATGGCATCTTTGGTGGCGTGACAGGCTTTTCTATGGCGTGGCAGCAGCCGGAGCTCTCCTCTGCGTTTCAGAGAATCCAAAGGTCCAGTGGAAGCCAGGAAGCCTCGGCCAGGTGGTGAATCTAACATCCAGAAACAATGACAACAGAAGCAAGCAGGAGTCAGCACTAAACATAGAAAACAGGATTAATGCAAGTACTAGGATAGAGTGGCTCAGACCGTTCAGATTGCAACTGTAACTGTTCATTTGGAGACAGTCTAGCATCAAATGACAAGTCACGTCAGGTTTTAAAGGGAAGCCAGCATGCTTGATCAGATGACTCCCACCTGCACTCGATCAGCTGATTGGAATCAGCCACACCTGCTGCCAGCCTCTGCCACACATCTAGAGAGAGAGAGAGAGAGTGCCAGGACCGGAGGAGGAGAGAGCACTGCCACCTAATCACAGCCTCTGGCTGTGACTGTGACAGACATGTCCTAATTATAAAGAGCTCCTTCAAAATTTTTCACAGTGGACCGATAATTATTCCCAAAGTTGTATGCTGCTTATAATGCTGTGCATTATCACTATAAGAATTTGCACAGTTGAATGTCTTAATAAATAGTTGTTTCATTATCAATTGCAGCACTCGCTACACTTGATGGAGTGTAACAGTAGGAGGAATAACATGCTGCAGAGGTTAAGCTGAAGTGTTTTCTGTCCTTACAGAAAATCTGAGAGTCTGGAGAACACTGCCCACCACAAAATCAAGGGTGCAATTCTTCGTCAGAATATGTTTTCAGTTCGAACATGTGTGGCTGAATTACTCCAGTATTATAGCTTGTCACTGTGTACAATAGAGTAGAGTTCTAGGTGAGCTGGTGTGCTCTAGCTGCTATGACCAGGAAAAGACACACACGTGGGGATGTCATAGATCTGCACATTCTGGAGAAAGCAACAGTGCAGAGTTACATCTAAGTTATTTTATGTTAATCTAATCATTGCCTTTTAATCCTTTTCAAATTAGTTTGGCCAGGCAAAAACATTGGCATCAACTGTAAACCCAGCATCTTGTCAACATTTGAATTCAGACACATTTAGTAACTGGACACTCCTTCCTGGCGTTAAACACTGACATAGGGCACAAATTGTGAGGGTAGGATGTAATCCACTAGAAATCATGGCCCAAACTACCAAAGCATTTTAATAAACCAGACAAATCTTAAAGCATCTTTACATTATTACAGATTTCTGCCATTTGAGATTGTTTAGCAGTACGGATGAAAAACAGCGTAGAACCTAACAGCTGTTTGCATATTACACTAAAAGCTCCGAGCTAAAACATTACAATCATTTAAGAGAAGATTAAGTCTCGCAGTCCTAAAAAAAAAACATTTAGCTTCATTGCAACATGCATCTAAATATGGCAGCAGCCCCTGGAGCCAGTAGTTCTATCATATAGCCACAATGTTACTAAATTGCCCATTACTGTCAACAAAACCAACAGCACTGATTGCTAGCTGGTATATTCTCCTTAATAATGATCAGTGGGATCAAAACTGCATTTAGTTTTCCCAAAAAACTTTCCTTTGGCTAAATTTGGCTCCTGAAGACTCATAAAACTGCTCTATCCTTGGGTTTGTGAGTATTATGAAAACGTGACATGCTTGTGGCTGACATTTGAGCAGGCGGACTCCACAGCATTGATTTCAGGAGATGGCCCTGCTGATATGTCAAGGCCTGCCGGGGTACGGGTGACTGGAAATGCAGCGGAGCCCTTGTTGAACGACTTACCTTGGGCTGAAAGTCTGAACAAACATTGTTAAGTGCTGATGGTGGGCTGCTGGCAAGTAGATTTTCCCTGGGAAGGAGGTCTCCTCCTTGCACCCAGAGCTCTGCAGCCTTTCACTCACAGTTGTCTTTCCTCTGAGTGGTGCTGCAGCAGAAAGTCAGGAATTTCTGCCTGTTCCAGTCAGTTCCAGCCAACATCCCTCCTGCTGAATAAATGCAGCCAACTGTAAAAACACAGTCCTATTCCAATTAAGGAGCATAACCACTGCTGCTAATTACTGAGCTGCCAACCTCACTCGTAATATTTGTAACGAAGCTTTAAAAGCGTCATTTTTTAAAAATAAATTCCACCCCTCCACTGACAGTCAGCTTTAAACATTTTGATTTATCTCCTCTCCCTGCACTGCCAGAAAATTTCACATCAAAATAACTGACTGCTGGTGGCAACAATTACAAATAAGACCACTGTTTGCTTGTGCAATGCTGAGTTTCCATTGTCTGAAACACAACACACATCATAAACTACGCTGCAAAATATTGAGTCAGGAGAACTCTAAGTAACGCTCGGGCATCAAGGTTTCTTGTCACACTTTGCTTCTCAACTACCATAGGAACATTCAGACCATGGATGGATCAGGTTGGTCTTATGCAGCTCTTTGTGCAAGGTCACAAAGAGATGAATTGCATGCATTACCTTAAATAAAGCAAAGGAAATATATTCTGCAGGGAGTAAAGCTGAAGGTTTACTGCAGCTACAGATTTTCCCAGGCTTTTAATCATGTGTAGAGTTCACTAGGTCTCCTATGTCCCACACTACATCTGCATCGTCCTTATTATTGGCCTTTATCAGGCAGAAGACATCTGGTACAAACCAGACAAAGGATGCAGGAGATGACAGACAGTGTCCTCTTGGGGAAACACTCCATAACCATTAATATGTCAGCCTTACATTACATGTGTGATTGATTTATCAATGTACCAATTGGCTGGAATAATGCTCAAGGTCATCTTGTAGGAATCTCCAGTAACTCTGCTCAACATGGTGCAGTCAGAGGTTAATGTTAGACGTCCCTCCTGCTCCTCTGTGTTGCAAGGAGAAAAGATTTCACTGACTCATGAGGTCAGAACCTCAGGAGGTTATCATACGTTTTTGATCAACACCAACAAAGCTCTGGGCTTAATATTCAAATGAAAACATTAAGTCAGAGTGCATGACAAAACGATTAAAATTAAAGAAATGAGTCAGCCTTTGCTATTTTTTTACCAAAATCATCCTATCCTATTCTAGTATTTGTCATTTTAATACATTATCTCTTCATTAAACATTTCTGACAGATGTTTGCTCTAATTAGCTAGTTTATTTCCCATTTTTAAGAAGATACAAGCTCATTATTTATGTTTGCTGCAGGCTCTTGTTAGCTGTTCTGTGTTGTTTACTGGCAGTTTGTAACAAAGTGAGGATTGCATCTAACCAATGCTCCTATTACATTTTTATTCGCTGTGGGCTCATTTTTCACTGCAATAAAATGTCCTGCACCTCTATGGAAACACCAAACGATGGCTAGATGTAGCGAGAACTGTAAAATGTCTTTGTTGCAGTATTACACAGTTAAAATGCCATGAATCATAAAAATGTATTTTTACTTTATTTTGCGAAAAGAAAATGGAGGCAACATGCAGAATATTTCTGCAAGTGTCCATAGGTGTTACCAATTAAAAATGGAGCTCCACACACCACAGATATTGCACTCTTTCAATTTTTAGTTTCTTCCTTTCTGCTCAGCCAAAAAGTCCCTGAATTTTTGTAACTTGACTATTGGTTGCAGCCGAGCCAGTCTGGAATTTGTTGTGTTTTTGCATAATCTGATGTGAACGGGGACTGCACAGTGTGGCTTGGTGGTTAGCACTTTTGTCTTGCAGCTAGAATATCACATTCACGTCCCGGCCTTCCCGGGATCTTTCTGCATGGAGTCACATGTTCTCCCTGTAGATGCATGAGTTTTCTCCAGGTACTCCGGCTTCCACCCACAGTCCAAATACATGTTGAGGTTAACTGGTTACTCTAAATTGTTTGTAGGTATGAATGCGAGTATGATTGTTTGTCTGTATGTGTAGCCCTGCGATACATTGGCGACCTGTCCATGGTGTCCCCTGCCTTCGCCCCAAGTCAGCTGGGAAAGGCTCCAGCACCCCCGCAACCCTATTGAGGATTAAGCAATGTATAGATAATGGATAGATGGGTGATGTGAACAGATTATTTTGGTGAATTTTTAAAAGAAACATACAATGAAAGAGAAAATAATTTTAAGCTTGGAGTAAGATAATTTTCCAGATGGAACAGTGCATCACAGTAGTACTTCAGGGGCCATTGAAAAGTTGAAAATGCAACAGCTCACATTTTTACATATTCTGGTTTTGATAAATACTGTAATTTTGGTGATTTTTCAAAAGACAACATGCTTTTCAAGCCTGTCAGTGGGTACTAGGGTTCCTAACAGTCATAATAAAAATAATAATAACAATAAAAATAATAACAATAATAACTAGAAAAGCACTCAGAGAGCACAGTACTCCTCCAAGATTGTTCATTCCCCCATATGGCACTGTCAGAAATGCAGCATTTTTTTTAAATGCAGCATTTGTTTATTAGTTATTGACGATCAGAAATCCAGACAACATAGAATGTGGCCATTTAATATAGATGTAACCACAAACAAAATGACCTTGCACTGAGCACAGGCATGTGTTATGCATGTGTACATTATGTACGGATACTGAATCCGTGGGCGGCGGAAATTAATGGGATCTGGAAACACCCCTACAATTTAATCAATTGTTCCTTGCAACATGTCTGACGGATAAGTCCTGATAAGTCCGCAGCGGTCAATTTGTAGTAGGATCACAATTATGTGATCATCAGCAGGCAGCTGATGATCATGATGATTGTGATCATTAGCGATCATCAGCGTTGTTCAGCATGAGTGTTCGCTTGTTGTCATAGTTACAGTGATGCTGTGTCTCTATCTCGCGGTGATAGAGAAACTTCAACAATTCCGCAGATCCAGACTATAAGCCACATCACTGCCAAAACCTAATCAGTTGGTCCTGGTGTCATTTCTGACCTTCTCTGAAAATGTCATCCAAATACATTAGTCCATTTTTGAGTAGTGTTGCTAACAGACACACAGACAAACAGACAGACAGACAGATGTCACATAACGCCACGTAATATATACTCACTTGCAAATAAAACATATGATAATATGTTTATGATAGTTTGTATAAATATATGTACTTATGTGAAATTAAAAAGGATCAGATCATATTACACATTATAGTTACTTTAAATTATGAGTGTTTGCATTTTGTTGAACATCAACATCATTGTCCACAAGTGGCAATTACCAACCAGTAAATGTTGGTGTAACTGTTGGAAACATTACTTATTTTAAGCTACTGGCCATAACAGACTATGACCAACACACTAAGTTGTTGCTTATTAATTTTATTTGGAATACAACTCTTTCAAAAGGTGCATAGTGTTGCTGTAATGTTTATGCGTAATAAACAGTCCAATTTGAGTTCTAATGAGAGGAAACCTGCATTAAGAGATGGATGCAGGAAGAAGGCAGTGTGCACCACAGTAGATAGAATACAGCAGTCCACAGTGTGTGCCCACACTCTGCTGGGTGTGTGTACTTTAGCATTTTAGTACAGAGATACTATTTGCATACTTATCTCACAGGGGATTTCATGTAAGATGCTATCAGTGCACTTATGCAGAAAAATCTGCAATTCATCCCCATCAGTGTATCTACAGCGCAGCTGCACTCCCACCTCTTATCATGAATGCACTCTGCTCTATAAAGGTTCATTTGATCAGTGGGTTTAAGGTCAGAACTGGTATGCAGATGTAGAGCCAGGAAACGCATATCTGTAGCTGTGTGTTTCTCTGTGGGAGGCAGCAGTGATGAGAATCTGATGGTAAATCAATAGTGATGGATCAAAGTGGCGCATGGCTGGAGCCCTGTGTCAGGGTGCAGGAACAACAGCGGCTTTTACACCTCCTCCCTTCACCTCATTGTCCTCTTCTCCTCTCCTCCTTCCCCAAATCTGTCTTTTCATGTTGAAAATCCATCTCTACTCTGTCTTCATCCTGTGCTTACCGGTATTTTACGTTTGTGCATGTCTGAATGTGTGTGTGTGTGTGTGTGTGTGTGTGTACATAAGAAATCGAGAGGTGACTTGATGCTTTTTGTCGTGGTGTCAGGTGGCATCAGCCAGTAGTTGATGGGAAGATAAAATGTAACAATCGATATGCCAGCACTAAAACTGTTCTCATTTCCAGCAGCCTCCTGCAATACGTGTGTCCACATATCTGTTGCTATCACATGTGGGCATCATTTGATGTTTTTCATGAAATAAGCTATTGTGCTGTTTTATTGTCTAATGCTGGGGTGCATAAAATAATACTCATTTTCACAAAAATTGACAATTTCACTTATAAACAAGACTGATGCTGTGAATTGAACCATATCCCTGCTTTTTAATGCAAAAACAGTAACTGCTGCTTGTTCAATGTGATTGCATTTTCTGTTATATTACAAGTAGCACCATCTAACAAATAACCACTTGGTTCTGTTTTCTAGGAGAAAAACATTGGCCGGTCCGCTCCCAGAGTCACCATGGTAGGGATGGCTGTTTTTTGTTCAAGGGTCAAAGTTGCCTCTAACCACTTCATCATGATTTCTGTATTTGTTTTATGAGCCTGTTAATGAATAATAACAGCAATCAGAAGTAAGACCAAGCTCCTGATCAGTGTTTGGAGGCAGCTTATACCTGAAGTGTTAATCGTGCAGTGCCTTCCTGTTGACCTCTTTATATCTATTCACCTAACCTGTGTATTCTTCCCTTGACATTTAGATCTCCTGTGTGTGTGTGTGATGAGCACATGCGTACAGTCTGGTATGCGGTTGTATGGGTGTAACGGTACATGGAATTGGTTTGGTAAAAAACCTGATTCATTCGGACATTTTTGGAGCATATTACATAATTAACCATAAGGGTTAGACGTACTGGAATATCTGCTATGTCACTTTCTTGTCGACAAGACTGATACCACACTTGTTCCTGGTTATTAAGTACTAGCCTAGCTTAGCATTAACCCTGAAAACATGAGGAAACATCTAGCCTGGCAATGCTCAAGATTCAATACATCATCAACCAATGAGCTAATTAGCACATTTTCATCCCTCACTTAATTTGCACAACAGGGGGGTAAAAAGGACAGATTGTGGTTTTACTGGGAGTAATAACAGGTTGGAGGGAAGGGCAGCTTCAAAACAGTCTAACTTTTTAAATCAGCAACTACTTAAGCTTGTCCTGGATTTGCACCTGATTTGGATGTTATTGTATCATTCAGTAGGTGCACATGGGTCAGTAGGAAGGTCCTCCACCTTCTAGCTCAGTAGACTGTTATCATCTCATTTAATGGTCTATCCACAATTTAGCATTTCTAAAGAGGACGAGGTTGGGGATGGAGGACGCATAGGTCAGTGAACTTTAACTCACGAGACTTGAGTTTGAGTCCCATCTCATACCATAACTGTAGTTCTATTTTTCTGACAGTCAAGTCTTGTTTTGACTTTGACTTTAACTCACTGTTTTTGACTCAGTCTTTGGTAAAGTTCAGACACCAAAACCATTTGGTTAGGTTTAAAAAAGTTCTCGGTTTGAAGTAAAAATACACCTTGTAGCTACATTTACCACATGATGCAAATCTCCATTTTCTCCAATTCATATGACTACAAGAGGTCTCATTATTGGGATTTATTTCTGTTTTTCAATTAGATGAATGGGTGACAACACACCTGCTCTAAGAAATTTCCCTGTAAATTTACAGTAAAGAGCTGGCAGCAAAAGTTGCCAGCAGAGCACTGTTATTCTACAGTAAACCTACTGTATTCTACAACAGTTTATTACTGTAAAAACTATTACAGTATTATGCTGTTTAGAGTTTATGCTTACAGTATATTACTGTCAATATTCTGGTGCCATTATACTGTTATTTTACTGTTTGCACTATAATCTTCATAAACAGTTTATTACTGTAAAATTGATATCAGAGAATGTGATGATATAAAGTGATAACATTGCTAAAAACTAATGATTTTAAAATATCACATCTCAAAATGAAAGCTCCAGGAAATAGCATAGCATAGAAATGGCTCAGACAAGAGATGACTTTTCAACATTAAGCTTTTATTAAAGCCAACTCTGTATCAAACATATTAAAAAACTGACTTTTTTAACCCATTAAATTTTAGTAACATATAATCATTTCCTCATACTGAACAGGTTCTCATTCTGCATGTTCTAGTTCAGACACCCTGAGTTTGGTTTCCATTTTTCCTGAACTATAACAAAAGATACCTATATATCATTTAAATTATTTAACTACTGCATTGAACGCATTCAGCAGCTGACAAATTTCAAGTAACTCAAGTCTTGTAAAATAAAATCTATAAAAGCAATTGATGTTTAACAGGTTGTCAACAATCTGTTTAAATATTGCATATCACATATCAGGAACCCTGCCTTCAGAATCAATCTTTCATAACTCATGATCAGGTTAAATAAACACCAAGTCATCGAACAAACCTGGAACTTCAAAACTGAGACACCCGGGCTGAAGTATTTTATACTGAACCGAACACAATACTGAGACTTGTTACTGTTAAAGGGGCTAAGCCAATACTTTAAGCCACTGAGAGCATCCAACCGGGAACCATAAAACGGAATTGACGCGCTTAATAACCAAGCTAATGAATGACAGTCCAACTCATTTTAACTTGTCTTGAACACAGTGTCTTTATTGGTTTCCCAAAAAACTCCAAAGTGCACAAATTCCCATTCACAAGTTGACGTTCGGCGTACAGCATTCCGTGTTTGGCGTTTAGCGGTCAAAAACTGATTTGTCCCCTTCCGGCTGGAAACCCTACCTAGCCACAAAGCTTCCTACCTTATATAGGTAAAATAGACAATCAATTAATTACAAGTGAAACCCACTGATGCCAATATAATTTACAGAGCATATTTCAAATCTGCTCCTACAGTTACCTTAAAATGACAACATGAACATCTGGTTGCAGACTGGGCTTTTGCTTTGTGAAAGTGAGGTTCTGTGTGGAGAGGTGTTGTGGGTTTACATGAAGTCCCACTCAGAGTCCATGAGTTTTTTTTTATAAAGGTGGTTACATGGGGATTTACAGTAGAGGACTTTTTTCTGGAGCAGCTTCCCGACCTCTTGGACATCACCTTCTCCTGACTGGCCTTTGTTCCCCTCTCAGGGTTGATACTAAGAAAGAGACTACAGCGAAATGACAAAGAAAGAATATATTAGGTGTGGTAGGCAAAGATCCCTTGAACTTAATATGGAACTCTGTCACATTAATCAATCAAACAAACAAACAAACAAAAAATAAACAGGAAACTCAAATTATTAATCAAAACAGAGGCTTCAACTTAAAACAGCTATTTAGTTCAGTAAACATTTAAATCTCATTTTTGCAGTTGTTTGCATAACAAGCAACTTTACCTTTACTAAGTGGAGAGAAAAGCAACATGACACATCCTACAAACCTGTTTTAAAACTTGAAATTACCCAAATGGTCAAATGCAGACAAGTACATGTGAAGATTTTCTAACAGATCAGTGGAGCATCACATTGTATATTTGATTGGAAATTACACGAAAGACAGAGATAGTTAACTTAACCTAGTTGGATTTGATTGCTTAGAAATTCATTTTCCTGGTCTGGTTTAAAAGAAAGACACAAAGGTTTGTCCACTCTGCAGCCAAAGGGGAGCATGCTAGCTAGCTAACAGTGTGGAAAACATTAGCATTCATGCTAGTGACTCGTGGCTAACACCAAGCAGTAACTAACCTGGCTATGTTTATGTTACTGTCAAAGAATAAAACATAAAATAGACTGACAGAATTAAAAGTAAGGCTGACTTTTTAAAAAAATCACAGTTACCTTGTTAAGTGAACCATAGAAGCAGGATGGATCAGCTACAGGTCGTCCCTGCAGGTCTGAGCCGGGCCGAAAATCGTCGTCCTCAATTCTTCCTTTTCTTCTAATTCTTCCCTTAATAATGAGTAAAATCACTGATACAAAATATTTAAAACCTATTTCGTCACTTCTTTGTGTTGACTGTTTGCTAAATGAGGTGATGTGCAGGAAGATTTGCTGAGACGAGTAACGAACAGACTGCGCCAACAGTCACACTCAAATAAACCCAAACCAGAAAAATACTGTAATCTGCTGTAAGATTGTATGGTAGCTTGCTGTTAATATTTTGTTCCTTAAAAACACATGGATTTACAGTATTCAGCTTTATTTACAAAGAACGATATATTACTGTACAAAATATGCTACATTTTTACAGCAATTTGTTACAGTGTATGGGATGATAGCCATTTACTGGGTCGATAACGTTCAATCAAGGAAGTTAACTTAGGTGTCCCTCTGTAGCTCTGAAGACTAATCTAAAGGCTCAGTACTGTAAGAATTAGTTTATGTTAGTAAATTTTATTATGTCTTGTTCCAGAGACATAGTGTCGCTCATGCCTCAGTTCCATGGGCAATCCAATCTTTGTCAGTGACGATGAAACTAAACAAAAATACTCACAAACAGTAGCTGTTTCAACTACTGCCTCCTTTTTGTTATGATTTGTCCATGCAGGTTCTAACTAGGTACCAACTGTGGTTCTCCTTATACTATGATGTACACTGAATTAGACAGCATTACATTAACTGATAGTAAATCACAGCCAATGTCCTGTAACCAGCCAAACACACGTGCCGTGACACCCCTCATGTGGTTGTGTTTAAGTCACTGCTGTGGTAATGTGGGTTCACCTACAAGGAAACATTGTAAAGAGGAGATCTCAGTTGCATGACTTCTTTCTATCTTCTTCCTCTTTCCACTTCATTCTGTGAGTGGAGTTTGGTTCAAATTAATGAAAAAAGAAACCCTAACCAAACTGGGACATACTGTAAACAAGAAGATTGTGTACCTCCTGATGTTTGTTGCAGCTGGCCCACATTGTATTATTTTTTTATTGTGTTGTGCCTTTAAATTCAACTCGTCTCATTTCTCTCCTCTGTTCTAATTCCTGCCCTTTGAAATGTATGTTTTGAACTGTTTCGCTTTTCTATGTGTCATCCTCTTTACTGAAATGAGTTCTCTAACCGCTATGGTGTGTGTGCTCTTCGACTCTGTGCATCTCAGTGGAGAGGAGGGCTGGTCTATGAAGGCATGGATAAAGGCAGTTTTGATGATGTTACTTCTTTTATTTTAAGAAGACATCAGATAAATCTGTGCTTATCCTTGCTTACGATATACGGACCCTCCTCTTCCTCCTCTACCTCTTCCTCGCCCACCACCTCTTCTCAAAGGAAGTCTGCTTTTCAACAGCCTGCAAATGGAGTCGGTTGGTATGTTGATCAACTGTTGAGAAGTCAGATAGCTTTTTTAAGAAAAAATATTGGAATATTCTTCCAGCTATGTGACATGCGATGAAAATCCCTACTGTTACACTGTTTGATTTTCAGCACAGATTACCTTTTGTTGCCTTGGTTTCGTAGAAAGGAAGCAGAATGAAAACCAGATGGGTTCTGCAGAAACATCATGAAGCACTCCTTCAATAAAATGGATCTCTTATTGTCTTTTAACACACAGGGTCACAGTTGTCCACAGTGGGTTCACTGTCCATCACATTTTTAAATGAACTGGATATGAAGTCCATCTCAACCTCTTGTCTTTCGTCATCCCTGTTGAGACTATCATGGCACATTTGTCAAGCAGAAGAGGCAGTGACATGTCAAGTAACTACTTGGCCTTTGGTGTCTTGGGGGCGATTGTGAGTTATGAGATAAAGAGCGATACTTACTGGCAGTGTGGATAGAAACCGCCTGGACTGGAATTTTATTGTACTTGGAACAACACAGGAGTCTGCAGCTCTAGTGACTCCCATTAATGGAGTTATCTATGAATGCAAAATGATATTGGTGTATTTCAGTGCCGCTATTAATTTCAACTGATTCAAAACACATGTTAATTAGTTTTCTTTCATTAACAAACATGATCAGTCCAGAAGTACAACTGTATAGCAGTTTACTGTATTTGCACAACTGCAGATATACAGATACAAAAACACTAACGCAGAATCAGAACAATATTTGTGAAATGACATTCCCTCGTAAACCAGCAGAAATTGCTGATAATGCAGCAGTATTCAGAGGAGTTTTAGTTTTTATATCTCAGCACATGTTGATAGTGTTTCTCATCACATCCAACAGATACATAACAAGCATAATCCATACATTCCATTTTTATACTAATAATACTAATAATCAATATTATTATATCAACAATGGGTCAAGGGTATAATCGGTATAATGTAAAAGATGCATCCACAGAGAATTACCAGCAACTCTGCAATTGTACAGAACACTACATGTACAGCAGACAGCTGTAGATTCTGACTGGTGGACATAATGGGACAGTGCTATAAAAGCCAGATAACCAGAGTTTAAAATAAACAAATTAAATAGAATAAAGAGAGAGAGAGAGAGAGAGAGAGAGAGAGAGAGAGAGAGAGAGAGAGAATACTGGAGTTCTGTATGGTGAGGTCATTAGACTAATGTTTCTTTTTAAGTGCATTTCCATTCACTTGTCTTTATTCCTGTTTTTAATTTGCAAGTTAAAAAGAGTAAAGTGGAATCATTAAAGCTGGCTGAGGTTTTATTGTGTATCAATAAAACAATAAAAATAGACTAAAGTATAAATTCTATATTTGGTTGAATATTATGTGCTAGATATCTGCACACACATTTGCCATATCAACTTTAAAAGGCCACAATATGTCAAATACTTGGTATGGAGTTCTCGAGTTGCGTAAAGAAAACCGAACAAAAACGTTAGTGAGTGCAGCTTTATAGTACAGAGCTTTATAGTGAGAGCTGAGGATTTGGCGGTAGCGACCTAAAATTTTACATGTCAAACCATCAGTAACTGAAATGGCTGATAGAAGGACAGCCCACATAGCTCATTATTTTCAGGCTTGTTCCTGTTGGTTTTGCACATAACCCATCGCAGCTCTGTCTGCTAGCACAGAACATGTGATGAAGCTAGAGAAATACAGCAGCTGTGACTGCAGCTTTAGAATTTGGGCACTTTTGGGATCCATTAAGATTGTTATTTTTCTTCAAACTAAAGTGATGCCATCAGATTAATTAAAATGAAGCAAGCAGTTACAGTTATGTTACAGTAGGTCTGTATTACAGATTTTGTTTGTCAGACATGATTGCAGTTCTATCTTTAAACTCTGTTGTGTTTTACTTGCATAGTAAACACAGTGTTGCTAAAGCAGGCTGCACAACGTGCTTCTTTGTATGTGCTGATTAAGTTAAAGTGTTCTTATGGTTTTGAATTTCCAGACTTTTACTTACAGATATAAGTTAAGCATTTGTTAGTTAAAATCATGCTTTTAGCTTAAGTCAGTACTCTGACTCACAGTTAAGAATGAGCAGTGCAGGCTAAAATTAGCAGAGCTGAAAGTGCTATAAATATACTTATAAGCAGTGCCGCAATTGGGTCAGAGTTAAGCCTCCTGCTCTGCCAGTGAAATCAATGAGGAGGTGGGAGCTACTTCTATCCAGGGGCTGAAAGCTTTGTCCCCCACTAACCGAGTGAAGTGGGGCTATTATGGCAGTTAACATTTAGCGATTAAATGTGAACACTCTTTGTCAGCTGTTAAATGTCAAGCCCACAGTGGATTCCCTTTCCTCCGCTTACTTTGCTGTGAGAACAGTGCAGGGATGTGTTGGTAGCACTGATAGCGCTGTCAGCAGAGTCAGTGGGACACAGAGATTCGCATTCATACCTTTGCGCACATACATGTGAATACACACATGCAGTATGTACTGCGTGCCCCTGCTGCCACCACCTCCACCTCCTTTGGGCCTTTCATAACTCCAGTAACTCCACTTGGCAGTGCTAATGGGATGGCAGAGCTGTTGGTTTTAGAGGGATGTCATGAGGAGAGTGGAGCAGAGAGCTGAGGATGGCTGTTCTAATAGATGTGAGGGAGTCGAAGGACGGAGGGATGGCTTGTGATCACTGGCCCATGTTGCAGTTTCTCTCTTTTTTTCCCTCCCAGCACCCTACCATATCCACTTTTTCTTTCTTTTCCTTCTCTTATCTGCTTTATGTCTCACTTCATCCTGTGTCCACTGTATTTCTGTCTCTCCAGCCTTTTACTTCTTTGTCCCCTCCCCCCACACTCTCCTCCCTCCTCTTCTGTGTTGTTGAGAGATATCAAGCATGTAGTTTTTCCATTAAGTTGTAACTGACTGTCTTTCTATTCAGTTTTTTGAATCCTGTGTCCACCAAGATTTCTCCCATATCCATAGTTTCTACCATATCTACTCAATGGCATTTTCAAAACAGAGGTACAGTTTCCTGCTTTGAATGCTTATTCACATCTGATGCATAAAGCAGATGACAAAATAAAGACAAATAACATTAAGTGTCTTAAACAGTTACAACAACCTTACAGTGTTTGCCAAAATAGCCTTTTATTGGTTTCAAATGGTGCGTCATACAAACATCTCAGGTACTGATCAACCTTTGGTCTCCAAAGCTACCAAAATAGTTAGATGAATTTCCTCTGTTGGGGGGATAAGCAGCATTCTTCAAACAGATATTCTGTCATTTGGTGCTTTAATGATGATGCTGTAACAGGTAGCTTCAAAATTTCTCCAAGGCAAGAAAATTGATGTGAGACTACTTTGTATTATGGTTTTTGTAGACTGCCAATATTTTCAAAATTCCCTCTTTCTACAGTATACAAACTTGGTGACTGTTTATTTTAGGGAATTGTATGGCCAATAAACTATAGATAAGGTATGATTAAAGTTTGACTCCATTTTCACCTGGCGTTACCCTGATACATATCTGGAGTCATAGTCTGGATTGTCTGGATCTGATCATGGGTCCTTGCAGTTTTCCCTGGTAATAATAAATTATTATAAATAGCTAATAAGTTAGTGTAAATTAGTTTGGCAAGTCTGGCTGACTTATCAACAAACCAAGTGCATCCACAATCAAGGTAAATAAGGCATGGGCTCTATTTCGACTTCCACTGTCAGGCTAAAGTTATAGCTACTATCTGTAGTTTCAGTTTGCTTGAGAAGAAAAAAAACAAGTCAAATTATAAGACCATTAAAGTTTCTGGTTGGATTTTTGTCTGAGGATGTGGTAACACTGATAGATTGGTGCACACCTGCTGAGATATAATCACAATGCGACTCTGATCACCTTGTCTCTGAAGCATTCCAATCTACACCTGCAGTAATATCCTGTTCATTTATCCATGTACACATCACAGGATACCAGCAGATGTATATTTGGTTGAAGATGGATCAAAAGATTGTGGTTTGAATTAACTCTGTAACAAAATGGGAACTTTGGTCTCTTCACGTACATCCCTGACCTCTGCAGTCTTAGTTTCCAAGGTGACACTGCACTGAATGCAGAGTAAACCCTGAGGATACTGAGCTAGTATGAAAGAATCTGCATTTCTTATAGTTCCCCATTTATATATTAATGTCTTTCCTTAAATCTGGCTCCTGTCAATACGTGCCAGTCAGTTTTAAAGAGCTGGCCAGGCTGAGACTATTATTCAGGAGGCTTAGAAATAAGGGATTCCTTTTCTTTTTTTTCCTGTAGGCTAAATAGTACATTTTTTTGATCACTTACTTTTATCATTCCCTCATGCATTCATAGGGACTAATGTAACCCTGAACTGCATTAAAGAATATATAGATTGGTGATTCTAAGTTATGCTTCTTTTAACTGTTGATATAACAATTTTAAGACTGCACAGTGGCTTGGTGGTTAGCACTTTCGTTTTGCAGCTAGAAGATCCCTGGTTCGCGTCCTGGCCTTCCCAGGATCTTTCTGCATGGAGTTTGCATATTCTCCCTGTGTATGCGTCGGTTTTCTCACAGTTCTACAGCTTCCTCCCACAGTCCCCCCCCCACCTCTCTACCTCTACCCCTCTACCTCTAACCCTCTATCTCTACCTCTAACCCTCTATCTCTATTCCTCTACCTCTACCCCTCTACCTCTAACCCTCTACCTCCACCTCTACCCCTCTACCTCTAACCCTCTATCTCTATCCCTCTACCTCTATCCCTCTATCTCTACCTCTAACCCTCTATCTCTATCCCTCTACCTCTATCCCTCTATCTCTACCTCTCTACCTCTTCTGTCCCTCTCAACCCGCCCGGCCAGCAGGCAGATGGGTCCCCCCACATAAAGAGCCAGGTTCTGCTCGAGGTTTTTTTTCCCTGTTAAAAGGGTGTTTTCCTTGCCACTGTCGCCTTAGGGCTTGCTCTGGGGGTCAGGCATATGGGTTCTGTAAAGCGTCTTGAGACAATTTGACTGTAATTGGCGCTATATAAATAAAATTGAATTGAATTGAATTGAAAAACATGCTCAGGTTAATTGCTAATTCTAAATTGTCCGCAGGTGTCAATGTGAGTATGATTGCTTGTCTCTATGTATAGCCATGAAAGACTGGTGACCTGTCCAGGGTGTCCCCTGCCTTCACCCTAAGTCAGCTGGGGTAGTCTCCAGCCCCCTCCCCCCGCCCCTAATGGGGATTAAGCGGTGTATTGATAATGGATGGATGGATATTACAATTGTAGTTACATTAGTATTAGACTGTAACCCTCTAACAAGCTTCATTATTGACTGAGTGGTGTGGCAGAGAGGGGCCACAGTGTTGTCAGAGGTGGTTGCCCCCCCCCCGTGTGAGCCAAAGAATTTGGTTTTTAGTGGTGCGGGTTAGGGTTAGTGCAGGGGTGCAGGGGTCTGACATTAGGAGTCTGACCTCTGAAGGTTACACAGTTGTTCAGGCAAAAAGCCTGGTGACCTTGTTTGGTTGCCAGCTATTTTCCTTCCCTTTCATTCTCTCACAGTGATGATTGTTTGGCTGGGCTCCACTCCACTCATCTCATCTCTGAGCATAACTTCAGTATTCATAGAAATACAAGAGCTTGTGGCCAAAAACACACACAAACCCCATCCACAGAGAGCTGACTGGATGCCATGATGTTGCTGTTCAGCTGCTGGACAGAATGCAGATTCCTAGAAATCAATGTTCTGAGGATTTCCACGATACCTCAGAGTATGTGACTGCAATCGATTCTGCAAATGCTTATTTAACCTTGGCACAGGGTTCAAGGTGTTTTGTGGTCGACTCGGTGTGCCTTCTCTTTCCTCCTCTGTGTGCTGTATGTGGTTGTGATGTTTGCAAGTGTGATGTGAAACAAAATGCCATGCCAAATGTCAGATTACTCATTTGCATACCATCTGGTTGCTATTAAGTAAACTCGCCACTGAGGTATTCTCCAGAGATCACTTATTGTATAAGCACAGGGAAATTAAACGTGAGCAATCTTCTTGTGCAGATAACAGAAAAACGTGTCTAAGACTGGTCTCTGCAGCCCACTGATCACAGATATATGTACGTAGTTGATTCAGCCATTAAATCTGACTGACACCTTTTGACAAGCACACAGCTGCGTCATTGAAATACTAACAGCCAAACAGCCATTTAGCAATTTAGATAGGGACCCTGTTAACCCAACAATCTGGAGAGCATGTCAATCACAAATAATCAGCCCATCATATGATTAGACAGCAGCACTGGCTTTGAATCAGTTTTAATATGTCAGTTTAAAAAGATGAAGGCAGTAGGTATTGGACAGCGTAGCATGCAGGAGGTCTTAACCTTGACTGTAAGCTCACTTCATCAATGGAAAATAGGTTCCAGGTGCTGCTTCATAGTTACACAGTGATGGAGGTTTTTTTTTTGCCATGTCAGCTCCAGGATGTGAGGGTGATGGTGCAGTGGGGTGTTCTGAGCTGATAAGCAGACTCGTGGTCCTGAGAGTTTAGGGGAGCTAACTGTGCTGGGACTCTTAGTTGAATGTACGTAATTGGTCCCCAGATTAAGGAGGCTCACTGAACATGACTGCCCAGCTCCTAATGAGCTACAGTCTTCTGCTTGTTCTCAGTGGGTCGTCCAGCTCGGCCCTTCTCTCCGGACCCTTCAGACCGGGTTTTGAGTGGAAATCACCAGATTGAGATGAAGCTTTGAGAAAATCGCATAGTGACCATGTCTGGGTTCTCTAGCCATACTTCTGAGTGAAAAATGGGGAGCTGTGCTGATGTTCAAGTACATACAACCCTTCAATGATGAGTTCACTTGTCAGCATGGTCCGGTCTGTTCCAGCTCTCTTCTCTTCAGGAAGTTTGCCTTTGTGTAGGTGCAGAGAAGCTTTGAGTTGTAGGAGCAGTGATCATCTACATTTTCTAGAAGCATGTTGGGTAGTCTGAAGTAAAAACACACATTACATATATACTGTATATATTCATACATGACTGGTGGTGGACTGATGACATATCCAGTCATTAACTAAGTGTATGCTTGAAAGGACTGGACATACTTTGTACATTCCAATCAGTTTTCTAAATGTGTACAGTGATTCTGAGAAAATTACAACACTGTCTACAAAAACACTGCAAACTTATACAGCTACACTACGTTCGCATGTGGTCCTTCCCAAACATAGGTTTTTCCGGCTTTGTGGGGAAAGGTTCATATTTATTTGCAAAATGTTAGTTTTCCTACAGTAGTCACTCCTGTCGACTGAAACATAATGAACATTTTTATAGTTCTATTTTGGTGACTTCAGCTCTTAGTTATGATCACAGAATGAGCCAATGATGGCTTGAAACACACGACTGATATGTAACCGAAGCAGCTTTTACTTTTTAGCTACAATTTTTGTGAATTAAATCAAGTGTCTCTATTCTACTTTCTGGAGACCCGTCTAATCTCATTTATCATTGGTTGCAACTGAATGGGTTTCCCTCAAAAGATAATAGAAAACGCAGTTTAGTATGTTAGTGTCATTTTAAACAGACAGGGCAGAACATGAGGGTTACAGGATGGTTTCAGACAGATGCACTGGTGAACTGACTAGACGGCAGCTTATCCACTAATTATACAACAGTATAGGAATTATGCTAATGTAGTTTAATATGGAAGAGATCCATGTGTGTGTATCATTAACTGTCCACTTCTGATTAAATTTTATCACTTCTGAGGAACTTCCCAGACTCTAGACATTTTATAGTACTACAGTCTGTTAAGTATAATCACATCCATATTAAAACACAAGGCAGTCTGATGATAAATAATAAGAGCATTTACTGTACTGAATTATCTGAACACAACTAGAGCAGGTGCATAAGGTTCATGGGGCTACAGACTGTTCCAATTCTTTATTTTGATACATTACCACTTAAAATAGATTTATTGCAGTGTTGATACTGCAATAAATGCATTCATCAGGTCCTGTATCAAAAAACTGTTATGCTTATGAATTTGGAATAAAGGCTTCATCGAAACACTAATTTACCTTTAGCAAAGTAATTCACATGTATTCATGTACTGTTGTTTCTTTTTTTCACAAGGTAGGAAACTAAAGTAAACTTCATATTTTTTGGTAAAAGGACACGTTAATTACAATTTAATTATCCTTGGTTTGATTTGTGCAAAGGCTCCTACCTTGTTATTGCATTTTATTGTAATTGAAGTCTTTGTCAGGCATGGGATACAAAACATTTTGCACCCTGTCAATCAGACATAGGTCATTTTTATTTGTTACTCCACCAAGGAACAAGATGGAGTTATGTGACGACTGGCGCTGGTTTGACTGTCTGTCTGTTAGCAACATTACTCAAAAATGGACTAACAGATTTGGATGAAATTTTCGGGGAAGGTCATTTTATTTGTGGGTACATCTATATTAAATGGCCACATTCTGTGTTGCCATGATTTCTGATCATCAATAACTAATAAACAAATACTGCATGTCAAAAAAAAAAAAAAAATGCTGCATTTCTGCCATATGGGGGAATGAACAGCCTCAGTAGAATACTGCGCTCTCTGAGTGCTTATATTGTTATTAATGTTGTTCACAACTTCACTGAAAAATATCCACCACAGTGACAGAGAGACCAACTGTACTTGCACAATATTTGACATATAGGTGAAACTTCACTATACATCAAGGTTCAAGTAGTTACTAAGATTAGACCTAAACTAATAGTAAGCTAATCTAATTATCCAGCTCACTGTTGCTAGCTGAAATCTATATAAGCAAACAGGTTTATTACTTACCAGGTTTTTTTTTCCTGTCAGCAGAACTCACCTGGATGACTTTCTTTTTGTCCCTCAACACCATGTTGCTCATGAAATCTGCATATGACAGCATGCAGTTCAGATATGAGGACCATGTGCTTATGAGGATGACATATTCACATTAATGAAAAGTAGTCTGAGAGGGAAAAAGCTGTTTGTATCACACCCTTATGTCCTCTGACTTTCAAGAAAAAAGAACCAGCCTGTTAAATTTATGAGTAATTCGGGTGAATTCATGAAAATAAGCATTTTCCAAAAAATGTTATGTAGCCAACTATATCAAAATGTATACTCTTGTTGGCTGTGACATCTTAAAATTACTCTTGAAAATAGGAACATTGCATAGAACATTAAACTCATGGAAATCGGTGGTGGCTTTAAAAAGCAGAGGATTGATTAGTCATAGTGCTATTTGTGATTAACAATTTGTGCTAGGACTTTAATTTTGAAAGTTACAGACATGACAAGCTTTGCCAAACACGTAATGACTTTCACAAAATTAAAATTAGCGCATACAGGGTTGACATGTAACTCCAATGTGTCACAAAGCATGAGGCCGCAGGGTAAATTATCCGTTAGACCACAGTCAGTATCTAAACAGATTTAAATTGATATTGCAGTGCTGTTCATTTAATAAATTTGAAAGGAGCAGTCTCTCATGTCTGTAAATTTCCACCTTCAAATAATCTTTTCTGTGAGAGTCAGTGTTAAGCATTGATATGACAAAAGAGAAAGCCAGTGGAGGGACACAGAAGAGACACATCTCATCTATCTCCATAGCTCGAGCAAATATTGAAACCTATGCTGTGAGCACATTGTGCCTCACTCTCCTCCTTCACTTCTGTGACAGATGTAAATGGATGCTTCAGCAGTTGGCTCTAATACATTTTTAAACAGGCACAGCAGCAGACAGCAAATAAACGTGTCGCCACAGCAACATTCTACGATTGGGTCTCCATCTAATGCTGCCTCCTCCTCACATGCAAACACACAAACCCTCGCTCACACACACTTCCCTACTCACTGCTGCGGATAGCTGTCATTCATCAACTTTCGCAGTACAATGGGCTCAGTAAAGGTCCCATCTTTCAACTAAAGCACCTCCACAGTGCAGTGCCCAGCCGAGCACCAAACCACTGCATCACATTCCCTGTCATCCGCAAACACTCCTGCACAGTAGGATCGATAGATGATTAAGCAAAACTGTTGTTTATTCTCTGAGTTGAAAATTAAAATGGCTCTGCTTGCCCAGACGACAACACTGAAGACTGTTACTGCTGATTAGACCGTCCTTGGAATGCAGAGCAAAAACAGGAAAAAGGGCAGTGACCAGAGACAGGACAAGCCTGAGTGATGGAGCTGAGAGAGCTCCAGGGACTGCAGTTTCAAATATATATGTAAATAAACAAAATGAAAGCAAACGGAGAAATACGTCGGCATATATTCATTATCATGAAGTGCACTGCAAGTACAGAACACACAAGCAAATATAGGAATTCTCCAGTCATACATACACAACACAACTGGTTTACAGCATCACTAAAAAACATCAGATTGTTTGAAGATTTGTACTGAAAGCTGAGTGGGAAATATTTATTTTATTTTCATGCAGTAATCCTTTTAGGGTCCATTGACTTTTCCCAGAGCATCGTAGCTACAATCTCAGTCTTTCTATCCTGGAGGTTCCTGTACTAAACCGAATCCTGGTCTGTTATTAAAATACAATCACAAGTTTAGATAGAAGGTGAGGTCAGTGCATTCAATATGGAGGTCCCCGATTGTGACCAAAATGAATGAAACACTGTTGTGCTTCATTACTGTTACATCAAATTTGTTAGAAAAAGAATACATCTTCCTTTGCAGATGTTTTGACCATGTACTCAAATGCACCATTGCAAGATAAAAATATAATCAGCTAACTTAGATCAATGTTTTTCATGTTAAACATTATTCTGATGTGGTGGGTTGAACATAACAATGTTGGTTACTGTATCCACTTAATATTGTGTGTGATTTAAATTCAAATTTGTTGCTTGTTATTTTTTTTTTCAAAATTGAAATATCTTGTGTTCAAATACAAAACTACAGTTGAAAATACTTTTTTAAAAAAAGGTTAATTAGACAAAATGTCAATGTTGAAAGAATTAGTTTATTAAAAGCTACATCAAAAAGAAGACAATTTAATTAGAGGAGCTTAATTTTTCAAAAATGTTTGTCAAAGTCAAAACTGTTATTAATGATTTGGGAATTCCTTTTTGTTTTGGATAGATGCAGTTGAGACAGACAGGGAAGGAAGGAGAAGACATGCAGTAAAGGGCTGTGAGCAGGAATCGAACCCAGGCTGCTGCGTTGGGGACCAGCCCCTGTACATGAGGTCCCCCACTTAGGTATTATATTTATTAGAGGATGAATCCGACTGTGTAAAGAGGATTTTAGAAAGGATGGAACACCACATTGCTTGTTTTTTATTTTAACAGCGCCTAACCTACATTTCAAGGATTGTTATTTTACTGAGCTACTCGGGTGCTCGGGAATTTCTTTTAAATAACGTGGAAATACTGGTTGGAAGGATTCCATTTTTAGGAGTTATTGCGTTCTACCAATCATTAAATGAGTTGTATAACTTAAATGCGTCTTATTTGGAGAGGAAAAGCTGATTCCCCAAACTTAGTTCAAACTAAATTTAAATACAGGTTGTCCCAACTCAAAAAGGTTAATGCAAACAGTTTTGCATTGTTGTTGAGTCCAGACAGTAGTTTGTGGTGTAGAGTTGCAGCTGATTCATTGACGTCAGTGTCACTGACTCATTGTTACAAAGCTGTTATTTACTCTTTAATTTGAAGTTTTGATTAGGGGAAACTAAAATAAGTGAGCTTTTCAAATCTAACTTTGACCAAGTGACAGAGATATTGATTTATTTAAAAAGTATGTCTCTTATATCTCCATAGAATTCTTCATTGTTCATTTACAGATGTTCATTCAGGTAGATTTTTTTTTTTTTAAGTTCTGGGCATTAAGAGTCAGTCTACAAATGAAAATTTGTGACCATTGTCATTACTATCATATGGCTTAAGGTCCCTTTGGTCTGTGCAGCAACAATGATTATTACATGTCACACTGTGTGAGATGGCTCTTATAAAATCTTGGTCTCCATCTGTGTCTGACTGTATGATATCAGTTTGAGGCATGCCAGATTGTGAGCTGAATGTCTGCTGAATCGCAGCACTGCGATGTAGTTAAAGTATATGAAAGCCGAGGAACACCATCAGCTGCTGTCATTCATGTGTTCTGCTCTCATGCTTTGAGAATGAAGCTCCACACAGGAATAACACAAATTCCTGATTCCTTTCTCCTGTAACACTGTGAATTGTGTGTTTGTGTGAGTATTTCTTTACATTATACTAACATTAACACATCTGACTGGGCTGAACACTCTCCAACTTTCCTGACACTCTTTGAATTTTGTTGCAGGTTGTCTTTGGGCAGCACAGTGCTATTTACATCAATTTTTGATTGATGACCAAAGGTTTTATTTTATTTCTCTCATAAGCTGTGTTGCCATTATATATTTTTATGCATATTCAAAAAAGTGAATGTTTTTTAAAAAAAAAAAAGAAGCCTATTTTGCAATGACGTTTTTGTGCTTGTTCAAGGTGGTTTTGACTTTTTTGAAAAAGGGTTGATGTGTATAATGGGAGATATAAACACATTGTTACAATAAATTCTCACATTGTGGATTCACATCACTGATCATCTATTTCCACTGCTTTGTTGTCTTTTTCTCCAGACATTATGAAACATAACACATACCAGCTGATATTAAAGAAGAATTACAACTTTTCCAATTTGAAACAATTCGTAAAGACTTCTGTGCATTTTTCTCTTATAGATGGTCAAAGTTTGGTTTGTTTCTTCTTCTCTGAGGTTTGTTCATGTTTGGCAAACAACTGGTTTTGTTTCCAGCCTCTTCTACCTTTTTTTTTTTATTACAGTCATGTATAACAGAGCCTATATCGTCACCTTCTGATGACACTACAAAATCTAGTTTATTTGCTCCAAATCAGTTGTTTGGCCTGATGCAGTTTTTATTTTTTTATTCTTTTTTGCAACATTTCAGAAGTTTGCTTCAAGTTTGCTTGACAATTATATGAAAACAGTTATAGTTTTCAGACTTCATGGCAAGCAGCTAAAAGCCACACTGTGTGAAGTACAGAAATTTAGTGTTGACATTTTTAAATCCACTGAAACAAATGTAACAAATATTAGACGATAAATAGTAATATTTTTTCTTTTTTAAAACACCACACATCCAGCATCTCTCTTCTATTTGCAGGGTATTTCGGTAAACTGTGTGATGTAAACAATGGAATGTATTTCTCAGTTTGCCTGTGTTTTATTCATTTCTGGAGGTTTTTACTAAGCATGGTGTCTGCATAGTCAGAATGACCATGTTTCATTTATCTGCTGGTGGTTTCTTGCATTAGACTGCACTCTACATTTCACAGATCTTCTTTTCTACATAAACGTCGTCTCTGTGTCTTTGCTCTTAAATAATACAGCTTCCAAAGAATAAGAGTGCCTGTGTGCTCTAGGACAGAGAGTGATTAATATTGCATGCCAGCCCTGTTTCATATACTTTTTTCTTCCTTAATGTTTCTACTGTAGCCTCTGACTTTGTGGATTCTGTTTGATGTAAACATGCTCTGCGGGGTAATGCTGAGGTTAGCAGCGGACTCCACTTAGAATCACTCATCCCACAATCTCTCTCATCTCTTTTTATGTCTATTTCCCTAATTTGAGGAAATTAAAGGAATATTTCACCCACTGAATATGTTTACCAGCAATTGAAGAATGGTGATGTGGCACACTGTCTTATTTACGCTCTTAAAGTCAATTAAAAATGCACAAATTCTCCACATAAATCTGTATTTTGTGATTTGTATAAAGGCATTTCTCAAACTGCTACCAAAAGACAACATTGCCAGCTATTGGTGAATTATCTCTTTAATTATCAGCCTCACACTGCTAACACTCTGTATTTGAGCTGACACAGAACGTCTCTCATGGACACTGAATGGATGTTTCATTGCTTTTGTCATTGCAGGTACCCATCAGCACAACTATAACCATGTGGCTCTAGGTAGTCCTACACGCACACCTAAGAATGGTAAGAGAATTAGAGGGAGAGGGGACATTCAAGCGAATTCACAGTTCAGCTCTGGTTTAAGATGCAATCTGGACCGGGGCAGAATATAGTGCTTGACATGTATGTGTGAAAAAACCCTTGACATGGTCCCCTTTTCAATTCACTCCACTGCGAATCCATTCTCTTATTGAAAATGAGGCTTTTTTGTTGGAGATTGAATCACAGAAGTGTCAGGGCTCATAGCCATGAACATTTTTCTGGGAGCAGGATCAGTTGCTGCCCATGTTGTTTTTTAAAAAGGGAATACAATTGGCTGAGGATCAACTTAATGTTCTGTCAAGGTCATACTGTCCCGTGGTTGACAGACCGTGTAGAACCTGTGATGCTCCTTGCTGTTATCCTCAGTAACAAAAGTTATCACCATAACCTCATGCTGCCTGAGAGGAGCATCACAACAAAGCATTTTCATTACTGATGTCATTCAGCTATTTGTTCGGAACGGCTCTTATGAAGGAGTGGAGGCTGGCCCGGGGTCGCAGACTGGCAGATGTGAGGCGTAGCAGTTGCGTAATGATACAAGGTGGAGGCTGGAGAGCGGAAAGACGGCAGAAATAAAAGGAAGGAAAAGGAGGCCATAAGCTGAATATTCACTGCCTTCTGTGTTGATTAAATCACTCTGATCTTTCCATTTGATTCATACTCTGTCTGTGTCAACCACAAAAACAAAAAAAGATATTTGCTAGCTTTCGAACATTCAGAGCAAATGCTTGAATTCTGCATTTCTGTCTTTATGGATGTAATTGACCATGTGGTCCACTCACACACACACACACACACACACACACACACACACACACACACACAGAAGCACACTCACAGATCAGCAAACCACATACTGGGAACAAATGCCTTGGAGATCCATGGGAAACATGAAAAATCCATTTCAACAACACATATAACACAGAGGCTTTGATCAGTAGCTCCCTGAAATCCTTGAAATTTCAGCATGCAGTGTATTTTCTAGATAAAACCCATTGCCATGACCCTGCCAGCGGCCTGCAACTGAAACTACCCAGAGATACTGCTCCATATCACAAGCAGAAACTACGCAACCACAGACAGAAATGTACAGCACATGCCAGCAAAGGATAGAGCTAATTTCATTGAAGTTATTTTTTTGAGAGGGGATTTTCTGTGCTAGTCATGCTTAGTATGGAGGATGTCTGTGTACAGTAGCTTCTGTTTCTCTCGTCGTCAACATGTTTCTGAAATATTTGTTTTTCACTTGGGTTTGGTAGCTCACCGATCATTGAGGCGTGGTAAGTCATATAAACATACATTTAATTTAGGGTGAGTACTCATTTATTTTACTCCAGCACACATTTGTGTACACATACACACCAAACCAACCCCTACATCTGTCTTCCTTTCTTCCACTTAAACTGGCGTACTTTCAGACCTGAATTAAGTAGCGTTAGTTTGACAAGAAAATGTGGTTTGCCATGTGCAGCTAAAGAGTCCCAGAATTGTCCCAGAAAACTATATAAAGCTGATATGCTAATGTACAAGCTGATGTGTTAAAGACTGATTGTGTCATGTATGTTTCTTACTGACAATAAATCAGATAAAAAAAACAAAACCAAAACAATATTGTGTAATGCTGCATTTACCATGTTACAGCTTCAACAGGGAAACTGTATCATGCAACCAACTTCACTGAGACACATAAAAATGCCTACAGAGGCAAATATTCCTTTACATATTCCCATGTTGGCCCCAACAGCCAGCATGGCGAGATTTCTGTGGTTGCAAAAAGAAATCAGATTGTATTAAAGTCTATGAAAAAATTACTCTTCTTCTCATCCAGTCTGTTACCTAAGTAAACATTTTCCTAACAAGTTTATGGTTTTAATCATTAGTTTCAGGACTTTGAATACAGCATGGTGTTAATTTCATAAATATGATCCCTTTAAGAGTAAAATAGGTGATGAACTTTTGCATACTTTAAAACTGGGCTACCTTGTGATTGACAAGTCACTGCATGTTCTCAGTCAGATTCATCTGATTTCAAAACAACCAAATTCCAAAACTAGTTTTGTTTTAAAACAGTAGTCCACAAATCAACAGATGACAACATGACTAGCTAGCTCTGTAGCTACGACCATAATAATATTGGATGAAAAACAGCCACAAAAATATCAACAACCATGCATGAGAATGACACAGTTGTAAACATTGCAAGTCCACTTAATGAACAAAAAGTGTTCTAATTTTCCTTCAGTCATTAAAGCTGCTAACTACTAATGTCAGACTGTCGACACAAAATGAGATCAACATGCTACTGACAGAGTGAGTGCAAAAACAAAGTAAACCATGCTGCAACAAGAAATCTGCTAAGATGGACAAAGTGTCAATCTGAATGAATGATAATTCAGTTATCAGGATAGATGCGAGGTTGACTCCAAATAAATGGCAGTGGTCTTGTTCATCTTAGTGTAGCAACATGTGATGCAAAGTCCAGCACCAGTTTATTGCTACAGAGGTAATACTAGTATCAACTCATTGCTGGTTTCGGCCTTTTCATGTGATTTGTTGGCAATAAGAAAAATATAGAATATCACCAATCTTATCCAGTCTTGTAAAAGCTCCTGCTGAAATTTGCAACTAGATGACTATGTGAGCCAGGTCTGTGTGGTTGTACTGTCCATCGTGATGAAGCAATTAAATGTGTTTGCTATTGAGATAGCTTGCAGCATGCCACAATGTGAGTCAATTCCTCCTTTATTGATGCAGTGTGGCAGACAGTCCACTCACAAATCGTTCACATCCGTTAAAGCTCCCAGGATCCCTTGCTGCCTCCCGGCCCTGCTGCCACCCCTCCGTCCCACTCTCTCGAGCTTCACTCCTCGTTCCACACTCCTTTTTGTCTTTTCTTCTTGTATTTCAGTCTCCTTTTTGTCCCTTTTAGATTATCTTATCTCCATCTCTTCTCCTCTTTCCAGTCTCTCTCTCTCTCCATCCTACAGCAGTTACTAAAGCCCTATTTTTAATCTGTCCGTTGGAGGCTGGTCAGGAGCCGTACCCATGCTGCTGCTCTGCACTGCGTGACAAACTCACAGCTCACAGGGGTAAAGTGAGACAGAGCAAGAGTGAGAAAGAAAATAAGAGAGGAGGGAATATGGAATGGACAAGAAAGAATTAAGGACCGGAGGAAAGTGGGTGGCAGCATGGTAGGACAGATAAGATTGACAGAGCAAGGCAGACGCTGGTGAATGGGACAGAATGTTTGTGTGCGTGAATGTGTGAGAAGGAAAGATAAAGAAAAAGAGTAGAGTATAGAATAATAGAGGGCTTGGGTCCAGTCACACTCATCGTACGTCTTCCTGGCATCATATCACGTCTTATCAACAACAGTCAGTCTGGGCATTACTCTGTGAAATGTCCCTGAACACATCACAACGCTGTCACTAGCGGGGTCACTCTCCTGCACACATCTGTTATTTGGTGTGTTGTCTCGTGTGTTGTCCCCTTCACCCCCACTCACCCTCTTTTTCTTTTTTGGACCGCTGTTTCCTCCTGTCAAACCACCACGTCACCTGTCAAGTCAGTCCCACACCAGGCGCTCCGCTGAGTGCCTGGTGTGTCCGCCTTAACTTCCCATCACTGCCACCAGCAAGTTGGAGTTTTAGATATGCAATCGTTTCTCAAAGGCAGATGCTTGACCCCCTGGCTGAGTGACACTGTTTTCTTGAATAAGTAATGCTGAACCTTAAAGGCAAGATGAGGAAAAATAACACTTAAGTCCTGGTGGTTGTAATATTAATGTTGGCTCACATATAAAACAATAAGTAGGGATGTGTAGACCAACAATGTCATTGGTAGGCACTATCAAATTACATTTTCTTTATGTTTTATCATGTGTCAAAAAAACTACTTCAAAGCCCTTTCCACAATGTAAGGCTATAATCCAGCAGTAACATTAATTTATAATGTTGTTTTTGGCCTAGAAACAGTCAACTTCAGTCTGTACTGTAATACTGGAAGTTTTTAAAGAATTGTCTTATGAGCTGGTTTGTGTTAACTACTTTCATACCTTGAACTGCATTTTTCTGTAAATGACATCAAATCACATGTGATGCTTCATGGTATTTTGTGAATGGTTACCGTTAATCATCTAGTGTCCTGATACAGCAACATTTACATGCAATTGATTTTACTCCAATTAAAAGTGACAGCACTAAAATCTGCTGCAACTGATTAACATGCATGGCCTACAAAAGGGCTCAAATGAAATGTGTCTGTAACAGGCCAAAGAACGTTTGCTAGACAATGATGCCGGCCAGCAGGTAGATGGGTCCCCCCACATAAAGAGCCGGGTTCTGCTCAAAGTTTTTTTCCCTGTTAAAAGGGTGTTTTCCTTGCCACTGTCACCTTAGGGCTTGCTCTGGGGGTTCAGGCATATGGGTTCTGTAAAGCATATTGAGACAATTTGATCTGTAATTGGCGCTATATAAATAAAATTGAATTGAATTGAATTGAATTGAATTGAATTGAACTGAATTGAATTGAATTGAATTGAATTGAATTGAATTGAATTAAACACCACTCTATACTATACTGCTATCACTGTATATCTCAGTGGTTCATACCCCCGTTAAGAACCTAAACTAAACAAAAGTGAATTTTTATCACTCATTTCCAATATTAGAGAAATTGCTAATAAAACAAATCAAGCTGAATTTTGTTTAAACAAAGATTCAGGTTAACAAGATAGCAGTGCAAGTAACAGAGCACATTTTTATAATTAGGCAACTTTAAGCACATTCAGCATTCTTTCCCTTGGCCTCCCCCCTCTGCAGTGGCTCTATGGCATCTTAAGCTGCTTAAGTTTGAAAATGATGCTTACTAAAGTATGATAACTCAGCTGTTGAACTCTGACCCTGTCATGTTCATAAAACAGTACTAAGACCAGTTACTAAGAACTCATGCTTATGCCTATTTGATCATTACGACCTCTGAAGTCCCAGAATTATGATGTTCTCAATAACCGCCCAGGCAACAACAATGAATTATTTACTTGCTACTCAACTGAATTCACTTGCACACAATAATAACTGAGTTTCACGAATCCAACCACTTATTATTACTTAATGCGATGAGATGATTTCAGAGATTATTTCACAGCACCTCTGCCTCTAGGATATATTTGTATAAGTAAAACTCCAGCCTGTCTGCCAGCTTACTCTTTTTTTTCTCTACTTCAGCAGGTGGTCTTCTGCGACGGTTGCTTGGGGTCACGATTTTACTAGGTTTTTTTCGGGTGGGATGGGAGTTAGGAGTAGGCAGCTTGCCCCATTTTTTCCTCTTTCCTCTTCTGTCTCTGTATATGTATGTATGTGTCTCCAGAAAATAATCGGATAAGTGGCATCCTGACATCGCAGACGGAGCCCTACGACCTGTCTTTCTCACGCTCCTTCCAGAGCCTCTCACACCTGCCGCCCTCCTACGAGGTGGCCGTCAAAGCTGACCTCAACCGATTCTCATCCCTGAAGAAACTCAGTAGGTCCAAATTCACTGCACTAATGCAAGAGTAGGCTCTCTGCCCTGATGCCTTGCATGATAGGAGTACTGCATTAAGTTTGCTATCCTGATTCCTGATGGGACATACTGAGGGCCTCCAAAGTGCTTCAGCTGTGAAAATGATCTGCCTGCTGTGCTGAGGACATCAAACAGTAGATAAAAGCACTCATACACATTTTTCTGGAGATTTTGCAGTCCCCGTTAAAGTAAACATTTGAGAGGATGGAGAGAGCTTTGATTCTGAATCAGAAAGTATCAATTTCTCTTCTCTGATCCTTCATCTCAAAAAAAAAAAATTGAGTCATTGATATTCCATGCGTCCCTTGTCTCCACTTAAAGGCTGCAGCCACTATTTTGCTTGCAGCGTTTAAGTACATTAAGCGGCTCCGTGTGCCTGGCCTGGCTCAGTATTGATTTAGTGGTGCTACGCTGGATTTCTGCTGCGTAATGAGGTCTCGTTTCATGATATTCTCTAAGTGAAATGCAAATATTCCTTAAGGCTTCTGGAATTTCATCACAACTGCCCCACTGCACTGCTGGCTTGCAGTCAAAATGAGGGATGACGATCTAACAGCTCATCCCATCAGGGCTCAATCCACACTGGCTCCTACTTGTAGCTGCCAGGCACCATCAAACTAAATGGTACAATGGGTTTGCAAGATGCAGTGCTATTTACTGGTTCTCAGTTGCATTGAAAGAGGATAAAAAAACAACAAAATTACCATCTTTTTACTTGAGAAATGCTTGACAAAATTAACGTAATAGTTTGTGATGGGTGTTAAAACAAAACAAAGTGAATTCAAATAGAGATAGAAGCCCTGCAAAGAGGCAGTGCTCAAATGGGAAAATATCCTTAGGCAGTGTCCTTCAGTCTTCCAAACTTTATTTTTGCTTCCAAAGCAAATTATTTGTTGCAGCAAATAGCCAAAAGCCTCTGCTGTTTCTTTTTGTTGCTCAACTAGTGTCGGCACACTGATAGATCATGTTGGATTGTGCTGGAGGGAAGATAGAACAGCATTTTCATTGTTGAGATAATAAGAGAGAAGAATGCTACTGCTTATTAATGCAAATTGATATCAAACTGAAGAAAAAGCATTTAGCCCATTGCAGTGCAGGACAGTATACAGTTCGAGTTATTCATTCACTCCATGGTAATATGGTTGATGAGTTTGCAATGCCCTGCCCAGACCTTGAAGACTATTGTGCCTGAGAAAGGAACATCTTGTTTTTATTATCTCTCATAATGAATCGATTTGCAGCAAGCACCCATGGCTCGCTGATGATGGGGATTTTGGCTGAGTGTAATCTGGACAGGTGCTGTGAACATTGCTTTACCTATTACTGAAAAAGGCAGGCTCACACTCAAAAGTCATCTGAATAAGTTGGAGAGTTCTGCTCTCCATAATTTATTTCCACCATATAAATGACTCTGGCATTCACCTCGAACTGTGAATGACAGTTAAACATTCATCCACGGTCATTCATTCATAGACTTATAAATATTTCCATATTTAAATGGTTTATGCATCTGTCTTTTTCACAAGATGTTTGACAGAGTTTTTGTGAATGTGCGTCACTGTGTGTGTGTTAATGTATTCAGAGTCGAGTCTTTATGCATGGATTTGTGTTGTGTGGCATGAATTTGATGCTAAATTCACTCCTACACTCTCTTGTCTCTAGAAATGTATTCTTGTCTTTTTAAACTGCTTCTGAATGCATGCTTTCTTGTTTGTTTTTTGGTTGCACACATGAATAGGGATGAAACATCCACTCGAGGATAATAAAAGACTCGCAGCTCTCAATGTTGACATGATTTTGCACTAACACAATTAGCTTTCCAGCATGTAAATATGAGGTGCCTGTGTGCTTCATGTATGTATGATTTGATGATGTTTGTTTACAGACTTTTACATGACCTTTGGAAAGTTTGCCCCCACAGCCAGAGCTGCCTGTAGAATCCCAGATGAAGTCTGGATATGTGGATGCTATGTGCCTAGCATGTAATATTGTCTGACTGTGATCCTCTGCCTCTATTTTCTATTCCCCTCCATGAGCTTGGAAAGGTGAAACAGAGATGGGTTCGCCAACACTAGTCTCTGCATTATGTGCAATGCTCTCCAATTCCACTTTATCTGATTTCTCCCTTGCATTCTAACACCTACCCATGTTATTTCTTTCACTCCCTGAATCTCCTCTTCACCTTTTTGCTTCTGTTTCTTTATTCCCATGTACTCTGCAGCAGATAAAGAAGTTGAAGACTACTACACTCGAAAGCGCCACCTGCCCGACCTGGCAGCAAGAGGCACTCTTCCCTTGCATGTTCTCAAAATGAGTCAAGAACAGGTGGGTACACGAGTGTTCAATTTAACCGCAAAGGCTTCAAAACAAGGTCATGTACTTTGCAATTTTGATGCATCTATGAGGCAAAGCACAAGTGCTATCTCTGAGTCTCCAGATTTGAATTTGTTAGGAGGTATATAGCTTGGCTTTTATTTCTGCAGTAGTGGGTGGCAAAGCTTTCAGCCCTCAGCTTATGAATAAACTCACCTCATTCATCTTTTTCTCAACAGCACCGGGAACAGCAGCAGCTTCAGAGCCAGCCCCCACAGTCCTCCATCTCCCAGGCCCCTCCTCAGTCACAGTCCTCACAGCAGCAGTCTCAGCAAAGGCAAAGGCCCCGTCGTGTCCAAAGGGCCATGTCCCAGGACCGCGTCCTATCCCCGCAAAGGGCCCCACAACAGGAATATAGCATGTCTTCTAATAGTATGTCCCCGTATGGAGGCAGGATCCTCTCCGATGAACAGCTCCTGTCTGCTGAACGTCTTCGATCCCAGGAGCGTCTTCTTCCACAGGACCGCCACACCTCCCAAGATCGCCTGTACTCCAAGGACCGCATGTATTCCAAGGACCGGCTCCTGTCGCAGGACCACCTTTACTCAAAAGACCGCCACTATTCCCAAGACCGCCTCTATTCACAAGATCGCCTGTACTCACAAGACCGCCTCCTGTCCCAGGATCCTCTGCTCTCACCGGACAAGCTGATGATGTCACTGAAGCGTGGCATGGTCAGTAGCATCTCTGGGGGGTTTCGTGGCAGCGACAAGTCAATGTCCCGTGCCATCTCACACACAGATGTGTTCATACCAACCACGCCTCTCATGGATCGCTACAAGATGACCAAAATGCACTCCCATCCCAGTCCCTCTAACAATGGAGGCGGTGGTGGTGGCAGTGGAGGTGGGGCACCAGGAGCAGTAGGAACTGGCCACTCCAACACTTTAGTCATGAACCAGACAACAAACAAGAGGCAAGCATTTGCCGCCAGACGGACTCACACTGTGGAACAGCTCCACTACATCCCACAGCACCACCAGCAGCAACAACAGCCACAGCACTACCGCACAGGCAGCAAGACTGAGGTGACTGTGTAACAGAAGCCAAGGACTACTTGAACTGCATGGGAGGAAGCACTGTTGTGTGCCAGGGGGTTGGGGTACGTGGATACACTGGCCTTCTTTTAGAGTAGAATAGTGGTGATTTCACTTTCTTTGACTGAGGTCCCTGCACAGTTAGAGATTCCAGGACCAAGAACATCCACTAACTTACTGTGAGAGACTGGAAAAATGAGCTACACTGTACACTGCACAGGCCCTGCTAGATATTAAGCCAGAGAGGGTTGTGGATGGGGGAGGTGTAGTATTATCCAGCTAACTTGCCTACTGTTATTTCCATTGTCTAAATTATCCTATTCATCCACAGGCTTCGGCCTCATTCTGTGTTGTTTTAGTGGGAAAACACTGATAGTGTCTGTTTAAGCTTTTATCAGCCCCCTTTGTCCAACAAATCTATTCTGTGACCTTTTCTGGCAAATCTTAAAGGGCTTTGCATGGTTAAACACAAGACCCAATTTCTCCGTAACTTCTGTGGTGCAACACAACACCATCACAGGTGATGAACTAGGATGAGCCTGTAATTACTTTATAAATATATAAATAAATGAATAATTAAAAAAAACTGCCATTTGTACGCCCCATCCTACTCATAGCTCTAGAGAATCTCAGTGAGAGAAATGGTTGTTATCAGCACTTCTACTTGGTGCCTCTGACAGATGTTCCATTTCTAAAAACGAAGTGGTTTTGTGGGTTACAAAGCACAATCAATAAAAAAAATCTGTTCCCTTTTTGATTTGATTTTTCAGTTTGAATAGTGATGGCTAGCTTGTTTTGTTCTTAAAGCAATGGCAGGTTTTTTTTTGCTTCGAGTAGATGATTGTAAATAAGCTATTATAGAAGCAGTACTTTGGACAAGTCTGTACTGGATGGACTTTACATAAGACTGTCTGTTTTCAATAGACTCTTAAAAAACAACTATAAATCATCACTGTTTTGTGAGTTCAGAATAGAAACCCACTTAACTGAGTATTTGACAGGATAAATTAATACTATACTGTATGTCTCTTTGCAAAACTGTTTGTAGGATGAGAAGTGAATGGATGCGTTGTTGACAACAGATATATCACTGTTCATATTTGGATATAGACTGTGTTTCATCGACATCAGAAGACTTGAACACCATCGAAATGGATTATAATGCTTGTCAAAGTGGGGTCAAATAAACCATCCATATTTTTCTAAACATGCAACATCGTTCCTTGAGAGATGTCTGTGTTGTGTGTTTACCTCACAAATTTGACACATCGCATTACGCATTACATTGAGTTCCAGCTCCCCAGTCATATTTCTTAAAGTCAAGTGCTCACTGCACAAATAAGTTGTGCGTCATAAATAACCTCAGTGGTTGAGTTCCCTTTCAGCACTGTCTCATGTCTAGGAGCCTGTTTTCGTGGTCAAAGTTCATTTTGACTTCATCACTGTAAATATGGCTGCAGGTAATGAAGGAAGTATATTACAAAGCCTTGTGTGTTTGCAGCAAACACAAAAACAAGTCAGAAAGCAATCAACTAGTCCTCAAAGCTGAATGGGAAAGCAGATGCTTATGCAGTGCCTTCCAAAAACCATATAGCTTAATGTTAGGCAACAGCAACTGTTTATTTAGGGTAAATAAAGGCATATGTCAAGAAGATAAAACCACCTTGGCCTCTGACCAAAGAATTTGAATTTAAGGGCAATTAAGTATCATTTAGATGTCGAGAACTCCTTTTGTTTCACAAATCTCACAGTCAGTACCTTTATCTACCCCACCCATCTACATTACATTTTTTGACACTGCATACCAAAGTCACACAAGCAGATCTCAAGAAAACTGAAAACTCTTCACTCCACTGTGTGGCCTGCAAATCACAGCAATCAAGTTTTTTTGTCCTCGTTAACATGTCCATATGGTGTTTTTATATGCTTTAACCATTTTATGAGAAAAAAAAAACGTCAACAGTATGGCTCAGTATTTATGTCTTGAAACTGCAGCATATCAATGACAGTCTCAAACACACAGATTGAGACTTCCACAAGTTCGTAGGTCACAAACCCAAGAAATCAATTCTGTTTTCTTGCAGTATGGGACTTTCTGTATCATTATTCGTTTTCAGAATCAGTTTTTGGTTAGAGAATGTATAGCTAGATTACTTCAATATTACAACTTGCCATTGTGTAGTAGAGAGCAGTTTTACAGTGTTTGAGCAGAATTGTAGGCGAGCTGGTGTGCTTGAGTTATTGTAAGTGGAATGGGGTGGATGAGCAACAGCATGCCAGTGACAGCACTTCAACATGTAGGACAACAATATTTTGTTATGACATTCAGCAGCACTGAAATGCTGTTGAAACATCAATCACGTGACATTTTTAAAATGCAGAAATTTACTCTAGTTTTGACCTAGTTGACTCAACATGTTGACATATGAATAGAGTTGCTTTCGTCAACGAAAATTATGATGAAATATCGTCGTCAACGGACCTTTATCACTTGACGAAAACGAGACGAGATGAAATAATTTTGCCTCGTCTCGTTTTGGTCAACAAAAGTGAAGAGACATTTCAGCAGAGTTTTTATTTTGTAAACCGAATTTCGTCTCGTTTTTATTCATCAACAATATTGTATTATATATTTTATTATAGTTATCGTCACATAACCACCATTTACGTTTCGTCTCATCTCGTTTTCGTCAAGTGATAAAGGTTCGTTGATGACGATATTTCGTCATAATTTTCGTCGACTAAAGCAACACTACATATGAAAATCTGAACATTCTTACTGTTGCATATTTGCCCATGTCAACAAGCTACTTAAAGGGCCAGTCAACCAGTTTTACACATAAAAGTCTCATTTTTTTGTTTAAAATCACATATCTGCAGTGTTAGTATACTGTCCTTTCTCTGTAGACTACAGATGTAAAGCAGCATTAAAAAGCTGTAGTCTGAAATGCGCAAGAGCAATGAGGGCCTACAATCCTCAACTGTTATGGGAAGAGTAATGTTTTGGAGTTGAGACATGGAGACTGAAACGACATCTCTGCTGAGTTCATTTGACCATTCTTTTTGAAGTGGTCTCTCATAAGCTTCTGAATTTTATAGAGGGGCAGCACTAAAATAAAGTGTAAATATTAGGGCTGTTAAAATTAGCACATTAACGTGGATTAATCCAGCAGCCATAATTAATCATTAAAAATTTTAACGCAATTAACACATCTGCAGCGCAGAATGACTCAAAATCCCTGAAACGTTTCTGGCAACGCATTTCAGGTATTTTAAATTTGATGGGTCGATTCTGTTTTACCAGTGCAGCTTTTCCAGTGTTTATGGCATTAGTTTATCAGCTCAGGAAACACACAGACCAATTAGGTAAGAGTTCAGCCATCCCACGTGATGCTACTCAGTCAATGAATTGGTCTCTGCATTCCAGCCGCTAAACATCACAGCTGAGTTCAGAAAACAGGTGAGGGACAGACAAGAGGAGAATGGCCAAAAAGATGAACAAGAAAAGCACTCAGAGAATGCAGTGCTCTGCCACAACGGCAACATAGAATCTGGCCATTTAATATAGATCGACTCACAAACTAACTAAATAAATACAAAACTGCCTTGCGTGAGCACATGTATGTGTTGTGTATGCGTACGTTATGTAGTACAGATACCGAATTGCATGACCAAAATATGTAACGGGTTGAGTGAATTGATGCAGGTAACTGACACAGCGTTCACCTGTTGTCATGGTCGCTATATTTCGCAAGGGAAAATCCTTAACAAATCCCTGGATCTAGACTATAAGCCGCATCACTGCCAAAATCTATTGAGGTGGTCCTTGTGTCATTTCTGACCTTCCCTGAAAATTTCATCTAAATCCGTGAGTCTGTTTTTAAGTAATGTTGCAGACAGACAGACAGATTCACAGACAAACATACGCAGATTGTCACATAACACAGCCGCATTCCTTGGTGGAGTAATAAACAAATCGACACCGAGAGGAAAATCGCCCTGCAGATGTTGACTATGTTTGGCTCAACATACAGCTGTAAGCCAACTTCTCAACTATTAATATAATCCAAACTAAATATGGTTCCAGACTCACCAATGAGCTCCAAATGTGTTTGAGAACGACCCTGACACCGTTCAGGCCACGATTCAAAACACTGGCAGCTCAGTTCTCCCATTCAGCAGCAGGGGTATAAGGGGAGTGATATAAGAGAAAAAAAAAATGTAAAAGTGTTCAACTGTTTAAATTTTTTGAGATTTAGCTATTGTTGAAGATGTTTATAAATTGGTTCAGGTTGTTCAGTCATTATTTTTCGCTTTATTTTCAGATGTACAGTTATAAAGTTATTTTAATAAATATTGTTAAAATGTTTTTGAATCATACAGAATTTATTTGATTTGATGGTCAGTTATTGAAAACATGCAGACACTAATAAAACTGCCAGGGTACATCAACATATATCACACTAATTCAGGTTAGACATTAAGATTTTCTGGACCTTTGCTTTAGTACATTTTCTCTGACTGGACCTCTTTGAATTTTAGTTGAATACCCCTGCGCTAAACAGCACGTTGGCCCTCTTTATGAATATAAAAAAAACAAATAAGGCAGAACAGTCCACCAACTTACAGTAATACGCACACTCTACAAGAAGAAGTTTTCTTTTCACTAAAGCACAGGTGTTTAATAAATATGTTAAGTGCAAATATACTCCCTTCTTTCTTGAATCTGTTTGCTCACACAAAATGAAATGCAATTAATATAGATTAAAATGAATGATATTTAAATAAATTTAAGGGAATTATTCCATTATTAATTATTTCAATGCCATCTGTCAACACAACAGAGAGCAGCTCCTCTAAGGTTGGTCCCACACAGGTGGATAATCTTGTTCATAGCAGCTTTACTGCGTACACTCAAGACTGTTGCCCCTCTGAAAAAAAGGGAATGAATCACAGAAGAGTAGCCCCGTGGTAAAATTCACACATGTACATCCTACAGCAAACTTCAAGAAGACTGGAAAGGCAGCAGTGTTCCACAAATTCAGAAGAATTTTCCTTAGCCTGGAAAGGCATTTTAATGACATATAAAAATGTCATCCATAGGACAAGAACTACTTATTATTCATCTTTAACAGAAGAAAGCAAGAATAATTCCAGGTTTCTTTTCAGCACTGTAGTTAGGCAGACAATGAGTCACAGGTCTATGGAGACTTTTGTTCCTTTAGCCTTCAGTAGTGAAGATTTCATGACCTTCTTCACTAATAACATTTTGATTATCAGAGAAAAAAGTCATGAACATGTCTTTAGGTGCAGTGGCTCTGGAGGTGTCTGTGGGATCAGATTTATATTTGAACCTGTTTCTCTGCTGTAAATCTCTCAATAGTCACTTCTAAATCAGTAACATGTTTGTTAGACCCTATCATAACCAGACCGTTCAAGGACAGTTTTCCTTTAATTAACACTCCAGTAGTGGACATATTCAACCTCTTCATTAACAGGCTATGTACCACAGGTTTTAAAGATTGCTGTAGTCAAAACACAATTGAAAAAGCCACGACCAATTATAGAGTTATATCCATTATGGTTGTGTGACTATCTGCACAGAAATGGTTTGTTTGAAGAGTTTCCGTCAGGATTTAAAATGCATCATAGCACAGAGACAGCACTGGTGAAAGTCACCAATGATCTAATAGCCTCAGACAGTGGACTAGTTTCTATACTTGTCCTGCTGGATCTTGGTGCTGCATTTAATACAGTTGACCACAACATTTTATTACAGAGACTGGAAGATGTCATTGGGATTAAAGGAACCGCACTAAATTAGTTTAAACCATGTTCTTGTTAATGATGATTTTTCTGCTCATACCAGAGTTAGTTATGGAGTTCCACAGGAACTGTGTTAGGACTAGTATAATTCATTTTGCACATACTCCTTTTGGGCAATGTTATTAGGAAACACTGCATAAATTTCCACTGTTATGCAGATGTCACCCAGTTATATTGACCTAAATAAATCAATTAGTTAAACTCAAGATATACGTTATGGACATCAAAATTTGTTCTTCTGAATTCAGACAAAACTCAAGGTATTGTATTTGGCTGTGAAACAGACCAAAAACTGTTATGGTGGGTGTCAGAAGCTCAGGTGCAGGAAATAGAGATTGTAGGCAAAAGAGTTATAGAATGCTTTTATTTACAAAGTGCAGAATGTAATACAGAATTACAACAGGAAACCAGAACTAAACTAAACCCGGAACTAACTATACAAACTACAACAGGATACCGGAACTCTACAAAAACCCAGAACTAACTGTACAGAACTACAACAGGAAACTGGAACTATACTAAACTCGGAACTACTCTACCACCAAAGGCGGATGGAACAAGATCCCCTTTAAGGGACAGGAAGACTAACTACACTAAAGAAATAAAGAACGTAAACCCTGGCCTGGTATCACCAAGTGATGAATACAAGGAAACTCAAAATTAAACAAAACCCTGACTAACAATTACTGAAAGTCACAAAGCAACTGGACAAGGACTGAATAGTGCAGCACTAACGAGTGAAGGTTCACAGTCCCGCTCCGAGTGAATAGTGGTGTCTGATTTTATGGAGAGGTGAGTGGAGATGATGATCAGGGACACCTGCACCTGCTGCTTAGCCTCTGTGTCAAAACATGCCTAAGAGAAGGAAAAGTCCTGGACCAAAGGAGGGAAAGGACTGTCACTGATCACAGCCAGAGGCTGTGACCATAACAGAAACACACTATCTGACATGATAGTTGCTCTGTATGGGCTGATAGTTTGGGCTGCTCAGGACCATCTGAGCTGTCCCTTAGCTATGCTGCTGTAATTTTAGACTGCTGGGGGATTCCCATGATGCACTGAGAACCGCTCCCCTACTCTCTCCTCTCTCTCTTCCATACAGTTATATATCACCATTACATATCACCAATTCTATGTCTACTCTCTCCAGCAGTTGTGTTTTGTCTCTCTGCAGGTGTCTGTAGACGTGGAGCTAAATGTCTCCAATCTGAAGTCACCGGCCTCACTGACCTCCAAAATGCTTATTGTTCTCTTACATATTTTTTGTCTATTCTTCATCTGCTATCTTAGTTTGCCCACCATAACCTCCCCTACTTCATGCCCACTCTCACCCCAGCTGGTGAAGGCAGATGGCTTCCCTCCCTGAGCCTGGTTCTGTTGTTTTTGTTCCTTGCTACTGTCTCCAAGTGCTGATTCAAAGAGAATCCAAAGGAAACTTTGGATTTGTTGTGTTTTTCTGTTTAAATCTGTAAAAACCTCCCTTTGTGATGTGAAGTGCTATGAGATGATAAATGTTGTGAACTGGTGCTATATAAACAAAACTGAATTGAAGTGAATTAAATTTCTTCAATTAAACTATGTTGTCACAATTGGATAAAGTGGAGCTGACACCTGTTTTTGCACAAAATAAAAATATGTTGTTTTAAGCAATGCTGTAATGCATTAGTGAAGACACTTTTTAAGATAATTTCTAATGTTGTTTGTTCATTTCAACCACCAAGTCAAAAGCCTGCACTGTGTGAGCATCTTTTTGTGTCCCTTGCCTACTGAGGTGTAACAACCAATAAGACTATTTCTGTCTCTGGAGCAGCTCTCCCTCAGAAAAAAATGTGTGTAATTACCAGGTCAACCTGCTGACTGTAAAGTGTTGATTTTTACAGAGGTGGGAGCCACACAGCTTATCTGACAGTGGGTCACAGCGAGGCCGACATGTTTAACTAGTGCTGTCAGCATGATGTACGACACCTGTGCCAGCCTTGGCAGTGCTTCAATATGACATTTGAATTAATATGGTTGATTTTAATGTTGGTCAGTGCAATGTCAAACCTTCTTTAAATTCATGAAAATCCATGTGTGTGAACGACCCTCTGAGAGCAAACAACAGCGCTTGCAATTGCACTCCTTCACAAATACACAAGAAAAAAAAAGGAAAAGAAAAAAAGCAGAAACAGTTTGGGTTTTCAATTTGCACTGATCTTCCAGCCCATCAGCATTTAGATGAAAATATTAAACTGCAATCAAAAAGAATGTATGAATGGGAGAGCAGCTGAAACACGAGAGGTAAGATGGCTTCAGCAGCCTGGGATAAGCACTGTGACTCAAACGAAGGCAAGTGGAGGAAACAGGCAAAAACATGGCCTTCCATTAAATAATCAGCAGTTTTCAAACTGTCTTTCCACATCTCATATTGCACACATTTCTTCAACAATGTCTTTCATTACCTGCCTCTTCTGCTTTTAATGCAAACATGATCTGATGCCTGAGGGCATATTTTGTTGGTTAAAAATTTAGTTTGCACTTTCTGTCCTCTCTGTTTGTCCCTTGCTTTTTCCCAGCAGTGGTGTCAGTGAGCCCTGTCAGAGATATCGTCATGTCGCTCAAATAGAGCGACGTTTTCAGTTTGGACCATCAGAAAGTTTCTCTGTGACAATGAAAGGTTGGAAGAACAGCAGCTAGTTCCATTCTTGATTCTGTCTGCTTCATAGAAAACTGCAACTGTGTCGCTAAAAAAATACAAACAATAAAAAAAACATGTATTTTCTAACTTTTGGCCTACAGACTCAAGTGGGATTAAACAGATGACAGGTCTGAAACCAAAATCATGTAAAATGAAAAGCCGTCTGCTGCCCTCTGCGATGACCATAGAGGGAAACGATTCATGCTGTTCTTTTAAATTTTTTTAAAAATGGAAGCTGCTGTGGATACCTTACAAAAGCTCAGAAGAACATGACAGTGGCTCGACCCCTGCCAACACCTCCCCCGGGTTGTGCAGACATACAGTACATTGTGGAGTTCAGTTCAGCTGTGTTATGTTCAAGTGCATCATTTCTTGTGTCTCTTGAACCAGGGATTTCAAGTGCTTGTCACTCTCTACTTTCTCTTCCTCAACCACTTCTGAGTAAAACTCCACCTCCTTTAGTGCGACACACACTAACTATGCATCGCGTAGTGGCAATTGACATTTGTCGCACAACCAGAAGCACTATGCAGACAGAAGTAATAATGATAGGCAGGAAGTGAAGATTTCAAGAGTGAAAGAAAATTGATGTCTTTCTGAAGAGTTGATGCCTGTCAAGACATCACTTGTGCAGGATTTTACAGAAAAAAAAACTAAAAGTGATACACACTCACAAAATAAATACACTACCATTCAAAAGTTTGGGGTTGGCCAGGCAATTTCATGTTTTCCATGAAAACTCACACTTTTGTTCATGTGGAAGCATGATAGTACAAGGGTTTTCTAATCATCAATTAGCCTTTCAATACGATTAACTAACACAATGTATCGTCAGAACACAGGAGTGATAGTTGCTAGAAATGTTACTAGAAATCAGCCATTTCCAGCTAGAATAGACATTTGCCACATTAACAATGTTTAGACTGTACTTTTGATTAATTTAATGTCATCTTCATTGAACAAAATGCTTTTTTTTCAAAAATAAGTATGTTTCTAAGTGACACCAAACTTTTGAAAGGTAATGTATAACCAAACTAATTTAGCAAGTAAGGAAAACTGCAATGGAAATGAAGCAGGGATATACAGGGACTAGAAACAGTTAATGAATTCTTTGGAATCATCTTCATTTACAGTACAAGACCTAAATGATTCATATCCATGCCAGATGTTGTTGATAGTAAGTTTATTCTCACTGGAAATGACATAAACCAATGACAAAAACATCAAACACATTATGTTCGATATGTGAAATTATACATTTAACTACTTTTATGTTTTTCTTTACAATTCTAATAAAAATGCCACGTTCCTAAGTCCTCATACATTTTCTCAGTAATCAGTGGCAAACCCTTTATTTTCTAACACATTAATCAAACAGTTTTCTGCACATCTGAAATGGGATTTTGTTCCACTCCTCTTTTCTGATGATCTCCAGGTCTTTGAGGTTGAAGGCTTCCTTGCCATCCCTATGATCTTCAGTTCCTTTCACAGATTCTCAATGGATTTAGATCTGAACTCTGACTGAGCCACTTCAAAATGTCCACATTGTTTTCTGTTCACTATTTCTTGGCTCTACGTTTCAAATCAGTGCCTTGTTGGATGGTTCAATGGTACCCAAGGACAAGTTTTTCTGCAGACTGTCTGGTCTTTTCTTCCAGAATCTTAATGATGTCCTTGTTTTTCATCATGCCATTTACTTTGACAATGTTGTTTGGCCTACTGATTATTCATTGCACTGTGACCACTGGCACTTGGAAATACTTGGATATAGCCTTTTCCTGTCTTGTGAGCAGCCACAGTGTGCAGCTCTCTGTCAGTAATGGATCCTAACAGCAATCTCACTAAACTCTTTGGCTTATCCATGACTTGCAATTGACAAGTAGCTGAGTTTATAGTGGTTTAGAATGGATAGAAGCTGCATTTTTTCCCCAAAAAATTGGTACCAATTTCATCAATTTTGGACAAGAATTTTTTTTTTAGTAAAAACAAAATGTAGAAAATGTTAGTTAATCAATTATATCTCTAAAATAATATCTTACTCTCTGTTGTCACTTGTTTGTCATTTCCAGCCAGAAGAAATCTATTGGTCAAATAAAAGTAAAAATTTGGCATGTATGTTGGCAGTATGGGTATTTCTGGACTTAACCATGTATCTTCAAGATTGTCAAGTCTTAAAATTCAATTAATCAAAGTTTCAATAATGAACTAACACAATATATTAATAAGATGTAAATCGTGGTTTTATACAGACTCCCTCATCAAGTCAGGGGGAGCGCAAAGGAGGATAAACATTTATATCCTAAAATGAATATTAGGCAATAGTATCTGTTTCCAAAAAAAAAGACATTAGATGGTCCACAGACCTTTATGACAACAAATTTCTTCAGAACTACTATCTATAGAAAAAAAAATTACCATTTAGTACTGTTAATAGCACCATCAACAAAACTGAATTCACCTCTATTGTAATGAGTACAGGCAAAACATCTCAGAGATATCTATCACTTCTTACTGATGCTGAACCGATTATTTAATATGTTAAAATCAATTTTGACATTTTAAAATGATCTTCACAAATGAAAGAGTCAAAACAGGCAAAAATTCTGCTATTCAGCTGTATTTGTCCCATAATATTTCATTGTGTTTGTATGCATGTGGCAGCTTGAACATGAACTGAGAAAATCACTGCCATTATGAGTCACAGTAAGCTCCTAACATGTACGCAGTAGGTGCTGTTGCTGTGACTAGTTTCTGCCTGACTGCTCAAAATGTGCCCCAAATCACCGTCCTCTCCCAGCTTATCTCGATTCATGCAGGACCCAACCCCAGTTATTTGTGATAATCCACAGATTGTAGGCAGCTAACAGACATTTGTTTTACGACAGATGCCAGATTCAGATAAACATTTAATTAGCAACTCATCAGCTCTGTCAAAGCTAATTACCCCAGTCTCCAGCCCAAGCCAAAAGCTGCTCCTCTCACAGTTGGTCTGCACAGCAGCTTAGTGTGCTAGCTGTGGCGGGATGCAGGGAGCCAGAGGCTGCGAGGAGCCGAGGCTGTCCTACAATGTTGTACGGAGATTGTGAGCTCCTAATCCAGCCATTCTGCTGCACCTGACTCGTGTGGGTCAGAGCAGTGAGGCGAATGGACTGGATAGAATTACAGGCTGAGACAACATTGTGCCATTTATCAAATCCTTACACGCCTGTTGTGAAAATTACTGCTTGCGAGGTGTCTCAGCAGCTCTTTTGGTTGTCACGACAGCACATTTCTCAGCACTTAGAGGGAGTGTGATGTGGATTTTAGGATGAGTAGTGGACACGCTGTCCGGCTGTCAAGTGGTTTTGGGGAAGTGTAGTGCAGAAACAGCACAGAAGTGACAGCTTAGCACCAAAGATGTTGACTGAAATGAAGAAAAAGCAACAGAAAGTAGTGACAACAGTCAGTCTTTCAACAAATGACCATTGGATAATAACCCCACCCCACCAACTCCACCCGTCACATGATCATTTTGATAAACCATGGCTATGCTGTACGTTTTGAAGCACGATGTGGAGGAAAGCACATGCAATTGAAAAACAAAAATGGGAATTCAGGGCATCGTCTCCATGGTTATCAGTTTCTGCAGAGCCCTGCAATCACATGATCTAATTTCACTGAAATTAAAGTTGCGCAAGCTTACATATTATACACACTGAGGTATCTTTATCACATTCACATTAGTAGCATCCTGGACTGACCTGTAACCTAGCAACCGCCTGACGTCTCACACAAGTTGTTTCATAGATTTCACCTCTACTTTGACTCCAGCATTCTTTCCTTAGTAGCCCTCCAAGAACACTCATACTACCTACAAATATGAAAAATGAATTGCTTCGCACTTTTAAGCATTTTGAGATCGGGCTTCTGTAGCTGCAGTAGTTTGCTAAGCCCCATCATTAACTGTCCTGGAGAGCTGTTAAGCATCTGGCTTTTCATGTCACTCCATGACAGAGGCTGGTCTGCAGGGGCATTTGAAGGACTCTTTGGTCCAAAGTGAAGCTCATACTCTGGGGCCTGCATCACTCCATGAGCAAGAATAAATGAGCCACATTCCAGTGCTAAAAGAAAAGCATAAAGGCATGATTGCAAGGGAAAGGATTAAACTGTGTCTGAAAACTGCAATCTGTAAACATTACCACAGCTGGATCACTAGCTTATAACTTAGACCGACTTTCAAGAAACTCATTATTAGCTAGATCCCAAATTATGATGGGTATTCACTTTGACAGCAGAGATTTTTTATATCAGCATTTACACTCTGTGCTCCTTTTTATTGTATTTGGGAATGTTTGAAAGAAAAACATTTTTTTCTATGAAGATAACATGAAATTAATCAGAAATCCAGTCTAGACATTGTTAATGTGGTAAATGACTATACTAGCTGGAAACGGTTGATTTTTAATTGGAATATCTACATAGAGGTACAGAGGAACATTTCCAGCATCCATCACTCTTGTGTTCTAATGGTACATTGTGTTAGCTAATCGTGTTGAAAGGGTAATTGATGATTAGAAAACCCTTGTGCAATTATGTTAGCACATGAATAAAAGCGTGAGTTTTCATGGAAAACATGAAATTGCCAGGATGACTCCAATCTTTTGAATGGTAGTGTACATTTTGGCCAGACACGGACAGAGCTTCACTTTAATTCTTTAGCAGGATTCCTAGTAACTAAATGATGTAAAAGATTAACACCAATTGGCCACAACATTAAAACCAATGTGAAAGCAAAACCTCCTGCAGAACAAATCAAGGAACACAACAAACAGCCTAGATTCCAATCCCATTTAACAACCCACAAAATGTAGCCAAATAAGCCTGTTATTGTGGGTTGCACCCTGCCAAGTGCCACACACTACAGGACACCTCCACAGGTCCTGTGTCCATGACCCGACCAGCCACACCTACATTTGCACAATATTAAGCAGGTGAATTTAATATTGTGGTTGATCAGTGTGTTTAAGTGTTTTTGCAGTATTCTCATTTAAAAATGTGCCAACTAGAAATATTAATCAGTCGGCTGTAGAAGGACTTTTCCACTAACTCTCAAAGCTAATGCTAGCTATCTACAGCTAAATCTGGCTGCTTACATTTGATATCTCAGATGACATACAGCAGTCTGCAGTCTTCACTGGAAAAGAACTTAAAAGCCAGTGTTTGTTTGCATAAAATGTAAGACCCAATGATTAGAAAAATCACTACAGATTGTGTGTGATAATTATGCCATTATTGTTATGACTGTTGATCATCATTATTAGGACTGTCTCCTGATATAGTATCAGAAACTGAGGGAAGCAGGGCTTTAAAAGGGGCCAACTGCAAGACTCAGAAATTACCTCTCCACATCAGAACATGGCTGTAGCACCACTGGCGTACAAAATGATTTCCCCTGTGAAAAGCCACACTGCAGTTGCAATGGATATAAGCATGTGTACACAGGCAGGATCTATTTTAATTTTGCCATCTGAAGCTGTAATTTGGGAGACCTACATAAATTGCCTCACCCTGCATCATTGCATTCCTCCTCCTACTTCCACCTACTCTTCATGCCTCTGTCTCTGGGCGCATTGTTAAGGCTCTCTGAAAACCAGATAAAGGAGATGCCGGGGAACCTGGGATGAGACAGCAAGAGAACAAGAATGAAAGAGGGAAGGGAGAGAGTTTTAAAGCTGGATTATACTGTAGTATGTGTGCCTCTACTGTACATGTTGTTGAAGGATATATCTGTGAGACTCCACACTTTCTGCTTTAGAGAGGATTTTTTTTAAATCTCAAATGGGGAGGAGGGAAGAAGAAAGGAGTGAAGTGGAAGGAGGAGAGGAGAGAGTTGGTCAAAGGAATTGGAAGAGAAGAGGCAGGACTGGGGAACTGGAAATGGGAGATAGGGGAAATGACTGCATATTGGCACTAAAATGGGATATATCATAGAATATATGAAAATAAAACCATGTGCACAATCTGGAATGGCGCGATAAAGCATCTTTATTCTGGAAATTTTCTGGGAGAAAGCAAAAATGTAAAATATGTCTATAAAAATATAGACTGTATGTGATCAAATAAGACACTTTCATGTTATTAGAAAATGTATATACAGTGTAGGTAGTTTTACAGAACTGGATGCAGTTGAACTGTATGAAATCACCTTATAGTTAAATCATAGACTGTATATAAAGATGGACGTAGCACCTGGCTCCAAAAATGAAGCCAACACGGAAGTGTCAAAAGCTTGCAATATCACACCGTCCGTCAGGGGCTCCATAGACCCCAATTCATCACGGGAAAAACTAAAATTTGATAGACTGCTTTTCTACGGCTCAGGATTTTTTTCATTAGTTTTCATGGTCAAAATGAGAGATCAGGTGGCCGATCTTAAAATAAATCTATATTGAAGTTTTTTATAGAGTTTTGCAAAGCCAGGGGGTGTGGCTACTTGATTGACAGTCTGGTCTGGAATGATTGACAGGTCATCTGGAAGAGGCAGCTGAGACTCTGCTCTCCTCCTTTGGATTAATTATGGTATAATAACTGTTGGTTTATTTATCAGTGGAGCATCAGAACCTTTTCCACAGACAGCTTTTCTGCCCATTGGCTTGTTTTAACCAGTTTTCTACCTTTGGCTGATTCTACCAGCAGACACTGAAAGGACTTTGATAGTTCGGTAAGTTAATGTTTATTTTGTTATCGGTGTTGCTTTTAATGCACTTTATATGCAACTTTAGTTTCAGATGTAATGTGTGCTATGCACTCCAGATGTTGGAGGAGTTTATTTCTGTGTGTTGACCAGAGAAGAAAATTAGCATCCAGTAAATATTAGCTTTAATGTGAATTAGCGATACTAACCGAGCTAGCTGCTCAGTCGTAGCCCGATTAAAGTTAATGTAGCATTAAGCTAATGATGTTTGTGTTGAGTTTCATGTAAACAGCTGAAGTATGTTGTGTTAGTGTAATGTGGTACATTTAGTTAATAAAACTGTCTGTGGAGATGCTGGTTAACATTAATGTAATGTTTGGAAAACCTAAATGTGATTAAAACAGTAAAGTTACGATTATGTGTTATCAGTAGTTCTGAATATCTGCTGAGTCTCTGAAGTTAAACTGGAGAAAACAGTAAATCTACTCTCTAATCATTAACATTGTTTAATGACTGATTCACATGTTGTAGTGCTTCTTACTGCAGTGTAGATTGGAAAAATAAACTCCCAGAATATGACCAAAGTAATAATTAACATGCTGAAGAATAAAATCCTCTCCCCTAAAGCTGAAGTGACTACAGGCCTTTCTGTCTTTCAGTGCTTGGAAAATTATATGGAGTAGGAAATCTTTCCAGGGTCACTTTAAAATGAACCTCTGCTGTTGATGCTGACACTGTGACATCTGTCTTCATCTCAGGTGTCTCATTTTCACTGTGAGGATCTTCTGAGTGAAGCCAACAGAAGGAAAACCTCACCTGGTTGAGAAGAAGGAGACTGAATGGATGACATCCTCAGTGAACCACTTCCTGTTTAGCTTTCACTTAGAGGACAGACCAAGTGTTTCAGCAGTTTATTATTCTCGCTTCTTAGTATTCACAGGTTCCATTTACTACCTTTAACTTCATCTCTGCTGTTGTAGCATAATGATAATACAGAGTACATGTTGCAGTTATTTATAGCAGATATGCAGCATTAAAACATCAACACATTCAGAACAGGAGCTTCATTATTTCCTTCATTGCACATTTAAAAACTACATTATTCTGTACATTCTATACATAATTCTGCACAGCACAAAACTGTAAAGATATGTAAACACGTGTAAGAAATGGATGAAATAAACAATGTGTTGCTGACAGTGAAGTGTAAAAACTGAACAGTCACAAGACAAGTTGTATTATGAAGAGAGGAGCTGAATCTGCAGCATTATTGTTATTACTGGACGGATGAGGAGGACATGAGTGCTGCTCTTCCTCACAGTGATGAAGGAGAAAAGACTCTTCAGACAACCACAGCTGGAGGTTCATGTTCTCTATAGCTCTCAGTCCATCAGACTAGATGTTCCCAATGATCCAGACCAAGGCTGGAAGGAAAAGACACTAACAGTGAGGAAAAGATCTACAAGGTTCTTTCATTCCAACTGCTGGAACATTAAATATCAGAGTGAACACATCAGGATATGAATGTAACACAACAGAGTTGTGTTTGTATTCTATTTTTTAATCCTACGGAAATGTCTGTTTTCCTGGTTCAGGCTAAAGAACATTTTACTGCCTTAGATGGAAAAAGTTTATTCTGTTTTATTCTAATGTATCATTAGCATTAACATGCGCTCCACAGTTATCTGACCATACACTACTGTAGAGAAAAAAAGTGAAGCAAAGAACAGAGATATTAACTCAGAACTGAACTGAGAGATTAACATTCATCAGTAACATTTCTGTGGAGGAATATAAAGGTATATTTATTTATATCTGCTGATCATTAAAACAGCAGTTATCGATCCGTTATGATTGATCAGCTGTGACCTGCAGGGCGCTTGGCTACAGATTACAGTTAACTAGTTTATGATGCAGACTAACCTGATTTAGCATCAGTGTTAACACTAAATCAGGAAACGTAACCTCAAATTTACAGAACAATTCTAAAACACGATGTTAGAACATGTTTATATCAGAGGTTCCAGTCTGATGTTAACTTACAGTAATTTCCCTGCTTTATTCAATTCAATTTTATTTATATAGCGCCAATTACAGTCAAATTGTCTCAAGACGCTTTACAGAACCCATATGCCTGACCCCCAGAGCAAGCCTTTTAACAGGGAAAAAAAACTTGAGCAGAACCTGGCTCTTTATGCGGGAGGACCCATCTGCCTGCTGGCTGGGTGGGTTGAGAGGGACAGAAGAGGTAGAGAGGTAGAGGGGTAGAGTGGTAGAGAGGTGGAGGGGGGGAAGCAAGGAACATATAACACAGTTGGATACATGTATGAAAGCTAGATGATAAATACAAAGTACAAGCAAACATTGAAATTGATTCATAGTTTGCTGTTATAATGTACGGCTCTGGCATTAAATATACTACATATATAGCTGTTAGTAAAATTCAAACAGTAAGTAGATGAGCATATCAAGTATACACACGTGGACAAAATTGTTGGTACCCCTCGGTTAATGAAAGAAAAACACACAATGGTCACAGAAATCATTTGAATCTGAATAAAGCAATAATATATACAAATTCTATGAAAATTAACCAATGAAAATCAGACATTGCTTTTGAACCGTGGTTTAAAAGAATTATTTAAAAAAATAAACTCATGAAACAGGCCTGGACAAAAATGATGGTACCCGTAACTTAATATTTTGTTGCACAACCTTTTGAGGCAATCACTGCAATCAAACCATTTCTGTAACTGTCAATGAGACTTCTGCACCTCTCAGCAGGTATTCTGGTCCACTCCTCATGAACAGACTGCTCCAGTTGTCTCAGGTTTGAAGGGTGCCTTCTCCAGACGGCATGTTTCAGCTCCTTCCACAGATGTTCAATAGGATTTAGACCAGGGCTCATAGAAGGCCACTTCACAATAGTCCAATGTTTTCCTCTTAGCCATTCTTGGCTGTTTTTAGCTGTGTGTTTAGTGTCATCATCCTGTTACAAGACCCATGACCTGTGACTGAGACCAAGCTTTCTGACACTGGGCAGCACATTTCTCTCTAGAATACCTTGATAGTCATGAGATTTCATTGTACCCTGCACAGATTCAGACACCCTGTACCAGATGCAGCAAAGCAGCCCCAGAACATAACAGAACCTCCTCCATGTTTCACAGTTGGGACAGTGTTCTTTTCTTCATATGCTTCATTTTTGCGTCTGTGAACACAGAGCTGATGTGCCTTGCCAAAAAGCTCCAGTTTTGTATCGTCTGTCCATAGGACATTCTCCCAGAGGCTTTGAGGCTTGTCAACATGTAGTTTGGCAAATTCCAGTCTGACCTTTTTATGATTTGTTTTCAGCAATGGTGTCCTCCTTGGTCGTCTCCCATGAAGTCCACAAACAACGATGGGTGGTGCAATCTGACACTGGTGTACCTTGACCTTGGAGTTCACCTTTAATGTCTTTAGAGGTTGTTCTGGCCTCTTTTGTTACCATTCACATTATCTGTCTCTTCCATTTGTCATCAGTTTTCCTCCTGCAGCCACATCCAGGGAGGTTGACTACAGTCCCATGGATCTTAAATTTCTGAATAATATGTGAAACTGTAGTCACAGGAACATCAAGCTGCTTGGAGATGGTCATATAGCTTTTATCTTTAACCACCTGTTCCTGCCGTTCTGCCGTCAACACTGGATCCTGGTTATCACCTTTGAGAAAAGGAAACACTCACCTGAGCCGACTCCCTCCTTCTGCCGTCCTTCCCCACTCACCTGTTGCTGCTTCACGCCAGCCACCATCTGGCCCAAAGCAGGCTTTGGGCCAGATGGTGCTCCAAACCCTATGAAGGTGCTCCAAACCCTGGCTGCTACTGCTGTGAACCAGTTCTGAGCATCACTAGTATAATTCGTGAGTTTCTAGTCTAGTCATAGTTATAGCTCTCATTAAGAGCGCCGTATTTTGAGAAGACTTCTTTCATAGTTACTTCTAGCTAACCTCGTAGAAATAGTCTCGTGTCTTTTTTTAGTATTCCTGAGATTGGCCTTCCTTGCCTAGGTGTTACCTACTGCGAGTTAGAGTCATACTTTAGTCTTGTTACAGTACCACCTGGCCCCTGGGTGCCGCAGTAAGATTCAGAGCCTATTGCTCTCTATTTCCATTTCCTGTCGTAGTCCTAGTTTCCGCTTGTAGTCCTAAAACCCTTTGTAAATAAAATCTGTGTTGCATTCAAAGACCATCTGTTCATTTCCTGCACTTGAGCCACCCTGAACTTCGTAACAGAAAGGCTCAGTGCATCAGAGAGGTCTCCCAGCAGCCTAGGCCTATAGCAGCATAACTAGGGCAAAACTAAGGGACGTCGAAAGGGGAAGTCAGTTGTGCAAATGAAGACACCAGCTGACTTCTCTAGGGTCACCGAGTCAGCCTTAACTATAAGATTTGTCAAAAACGAAGGTTTTAAGCCTGGTCTTAAAAATAGAGAGGGTGTCCACCTCCCGAACCCAAACTAGTCTGTATTCCACAGTCTGTATTTTACTCTAATTTACTGACATTACAGCCCGGATATGTCAAATCTGTGCAGGTCGCAACATTCATTGTTATCACTTCCATGTGCAAAGTGGTCGGCGGCTACTCGAAAAAAAAATACAGACACCGGCCGCACGAATAAACTTTAAAAACATTAAAAGCCTATGTTGTAGCAACGCTATTATTAAGGTGTCGTCAGGTTTAGGCACAAAATCCAGTTGGTTAGGTTTATGGAAAGCTTGTGGTTCGGGTTAAAATGACCACTTTTAATGTGGTATGTAGTCATTATATGTCAAAGCAGCAACCAATTACCGGCTTGGCGCATTCGCACGACCACAAACTTTTATTACAGCGACTAGAACATTCTATTGGCATTAAAGGGACAGCACTGGACTGGTTTAAATCCTACTTATCAGACAGGTTCCAGTTTGTGCATGTCAACAATGACTCTTCTGAGCATACTAGGGTTAATCATGGAGTTCCTCAGGGTTCTGTCTTAGGACCAATACTGTTCACATTATACATGCTTCCCTTAGGCAACATTATTAGGAAGCACTGTATTAATTTCCATTGTTATGCTGACGACACTCAATTGTATTTATCTATGAAGCCAAATGAAACTAATCAGCTAGCTAGACTGCAAGATTGTCTTAAGGACATAAAGACCTGGATGACCTATAATTTCTTACTACTAAATTCAGACAAGACTGAAGTCATTGTATTTGGCCCCAAACATCTTAGAGAATTGCTTTCAAAGCATATAGTTACTCTGGATGGCATTACATTGGCCTCCAGTACTACTGTGAGGAACCTCGGTGTTATCTTTGACCAGGACATGTCCTTTAACTCGCACATAAAACAAATCTGTAGGACTTCCTTTTTCCACCTGAGAAATATTGTGAAAATCAGGAACATCCTGTCTCAGAGTGATGCAGAAAAACTAGTCCATGCATTTGTTACTTCTAGGCTTGACTACTGTAATTCCTTATTATCAGGTTGTCCCAATAGCTCTCTGAAACATCTACAGCTGATCCAAAACGCTGCAGCCAGAGTACTGACGGGAGTTAGCAAGAGAGATCATATTTCTCCTATATTGGTTTCTCTTCATTGGCTCCCTGTTAAATCTAGAATAGAATTCAAAATCCTTCTTCTGACATATAAAGCTCTTAACAACCAATCTCCATCATATCTTAAAGACCTGATAGTACCATATTACCCTAGCAGAACTCTTCGCTCTCAGACTGCAGGCTTACTTGTTGTTCCTAGAATCTCTAAAAGTAGAATGGGAGGCAGAGCCTTCAGTTATCAGGCACCTCTCCTGTGGAACCAGCTCCCAGTTTGGGTTCGGGAGGCGGACACCCTCTCTATTTTTAAGACCAGGCTTAAAACCTTCCTTTTCGACAAAGCTTATAGTTAGGGCTGACTGGGTGACCCTGACGGGGTGAGCTGGTGTTTTCATTTGCACAACTGACTTCCCCTCTTGACGTCCCTTTAGTTTGCCCCTAGTTATGCTGCTATAGGCCTAGGCTGCTGGGGAACCTCTCTGGATGCACTGAGCCCTTCTCTAACTACCTATGTATTTACTATATATACCATTATTGCATTACATTCACTCTGTTTCTTTCTGTGTCCTTTCTCCGAGTGTCCCTGGTCCCAGAGCTGGATGCTGGATGCTTCAGATGTGTGGCTGTGTTTTATGGTCCTTGTGTCCCACCCCCCCACCTCTCTATCTCTACCCCTCTATCTGTATCCCTCTATCTCTATCTCTACCCCTCTATCTCTACCTCTTCTGTCCCTCTCAACCCGCCCGGCCAGCAGGCAGATGGGTCCCCCCACATTAGAGCCGGGTTCTGCTCGAGGTTTTTTTCCCTGTTAAAAGGGTGTTTTCCTTGCCACTGTCACCTTTTGGCTTGCTCTGGGGGTCAGGCATATGGGTTCTGTAAAGCGTCTCGAGACAATTTGACTGTAATTGGCGCTATATAAATAAAATTGAATTGAATTGAATTGAATTGATTAAGATCACTGACCTCCACCACAATTATTACAAATCACCACAGGTCCCCAGGTAGTACTAATCCCTGCGAATAGCGCTTAACAGTTAAATTTATTCTGTGATATTCTCCAACCTGTGACATCATAGCCCGTCTATAGTCAGTCTATAGCCCGTCCCAATCCCGTACGAATAGGGCTATTGGTAAAGTCATAATTCTCCTGCAAATTATCTACTATAATTTGCCAAACACTGACGTCCTGGGATAATACTAGTCCTGTGCGAATCTGCATCTCGGTGAATGGGGGTGTATTTTAGTTGTTTTTTATTTTTGCGTCTTTTTCTACATCTTTCTTGGTTGAATTATGGAGGCTGCGGTGAAAGTTACAGATGACATTTTAGGAGCAAATGCAGGAGTCGGCCGATACACAACAGGCCTATGGACTATTCACAGAAATGGCAAAATCAGATCAATAAGATGAGGGAACATTGGGAGCATATTGAGATGCATGAGATGCGTAGCAGCGTGCGGTAAGCATATCTTTCAACAGACTGAATACAAACGCCCTGATGGCCCGTTATCCTGGCAACGCTGCCCACTGTTCTCAAATTACGCTGCTGCTTTGACATATTTACTGTTGCTATGGCGACTACATACCACGTTAAAAGTGGTCATTTTAACCCGAACCACAAGTTTTCTATAAACCTAACCAAGTGGTTTTTGTGCCTAAACCTAACAACACCCTAACAATAGCGTTGTTACAACATAGGCTTTTAATGTTTTAAAAGTTTATTTGCATGACCAGTGTCTGTGTTTTTTTTCGAGTAGCCGCCGACCACTTTGGATGTTGCGACCTGCACAAATTTGACATCATATCCGGGCTGTAATGTCAATAAATTCGAGTAAAATACAGACTTCGCTTATCCCGTGCGAATGTGCTGCGAGAAACACAGACGTCCTGGGGTAATTCCAAAATTACCAGACATCCATAGGTAATACTAATCCCATGCGAATAGTACATATGAAAAAATAGTGACTCATGAATTTATACAAGTAGAATTTCTCCAGAAACACACAGATAATTAACAGTTCTAATAACTTGATACCTAAACTCAAAATACATGTTAACTTTTTATAGCTACTGAAGGTTGAGAAAACTGCATTTAAAGGTGCAGAGAATGACGACACTAAGAAGGTAAAAAGATCCTATTTTCTGTGGAATGTTATAGCTTTTCCCTCTTGGACTTTACTTTTGAGACCTGTGTTCTACTTCCTATGGGTGGAGGATGATGTACTACTGTAGTATCTGATCTGAGACGTGTTATTTAATAAGTTAGTAGAATGGAATGTGTTTTGCTTGTTGTAGTATCTGACCAGCGATTTGTGGGAAAACACGTTTCCTATTTTCCGAAGTAAACAGGTAGTCTCTGACATGAGATATATGTTTTTCTGTTTTAGTTCTGGGAATGTTTATGTTGAACAGGCTTCTGTGTCTGGGAAATTTGCATAGTGAAGTGGGGCCTGTATGCTCCCATACACGAACCTATATAAGTGAGTGCATCCTGTTGGTCTGGGGGATTTCGTATTGGCTTTTTAAATTCTCCATCAGGCAGACCATGATGCCTGATCAGATGCTGTCTTCTTTATAATAAAATTATATTATTAAGTAACAGTGTCAACGGACGTTTTCTTCAACATCTGTACATCCTCAACGTCTAAGAGAAACTACACTACAATGGACATAACCCAGCAATTTGGTCCAACAGAGAATATGTACAAAATTGGTATGTGGAGGGCAGGCTGGTGCAATGTGTGAGATCTTGAACATAAATGTAGCTTTATGCAGCAGCAAACAACCATCTGCTATGTAAAGACACAGTAGGGTAAAGGTGTCATCAGCAGAAACATGTAATCTGAGCATCTTTCTTAAAATATTATATTGTGGCCTTAGTATTGCAGGACCAGCAAGTATTGTCTGTCCATGTACAGCGAGTCTTTGGGAGTCAGTCAACACTAAAGCTTTTTTCGTTAGCCCAGTCTAACTCGCAGAAGTTTCTGAAGGGACCTGGAATGTGCTTTGTGACTAAAAACAAGTTAACTGGGTGTCATGGCAACTTTACTGCAGAAGTTAAGCAGGGAGACAATCTGTCAGAAAGCCAAGAATTACGGCTGTCACAGATGAGCCCAAAAAGATAAAAAATAAAAAGGAAAAAAAGGAAAATGCTGACTGTTTGAGAAAATGATCAAGAGTCTGACAGGAGGGAGCAAGACTGTGACTGATACATTAATATGAGTTTTACATGTTGCTGTAATTGACTTACGAGAGAAAAGGATTTAGCAAGGACTCTCATTTAGTTGGATCAGGAGTGTTTTAATGAAACTATCCGCACAGGATGAGTGTCAGTGTTTCTTGTCATAAAACAGTCTTACTCTCTAAAACAGGAGTTTGAAAAGGCCTTATAACCTGGGTTGTAATTCTACCACGGCTACGTCCAGTGTGGTTTTAAAGCAAGATTAGGTAGCTTTGGCTTAACAGCATCCACTGTGAGTGACAATCACAGGAAAATGAAACATTAAGATTGTCTTGAGCCATGTATTTTAAATGCATGAGATGCTGAGCTGGGATTGCCACCAGGAAGTCAGTGTACTAGTATGTTTAGTGTTCATCTACCATAGTAGTAGCAGCATATGTAGCAGAGTTTTTATTAAAAGAATGAAAAAGATTTTGGACCACTATAACTGAAACTACTAAGGTCTTTTACTGCAGTAGCATTGAGCTGTTCCATCCTCTATTTGATTAGTATTTGGATTCACATTTTGATCAGCACTGGTGGAAATTTAAGGAGAAATCTGTGATACTGTTATATATTTGTCAGGGCCCCATCCTCTGTCCCCACCTGATCTCCTTTCTCTCTCCTCTCTTTTGCTGGGCGGAGCTGTTCTCCACAGCTGCCGCCCATTCATAATCATTATCACCCACAGAACTCCAGGCAGCTGCGGTGAGGCACACCTGATCATCATCCCCACAATAAAAGCCGGTCACACAGTCGACTCCCTGCCAGATCGTAAATGCTGTTCTCACAGTCAGTTTGCTCTAGCTGTTCTTGTGCTTCTCTGTTAAAAAGAGATACCCGTACTAACCGTGTTTTCCTCTGTCCAGATCATCGACCCAGCTGCCCGGTTTTCCCCAACCCAGCCTAGCCCTCTGACTTCTCCGGATCTCCTGTCGGCCCTGATCTCCCCTCTCCCCCGCCTCTGTCTGGATTACCCCGTTGTCTTGTAGGACCCCTGCTCTGCCCAGCCCGTGCTCATCCTGTCTGCAGTGTCACACCCAGAACACCTGGCCCGTTCCCCCCTCCTGGAACCAGAATCTACTGCCCGCTCTCCGCCACCGACCTACACCACCCTGGATGTCGGCTGGACCGCTGGTTCCCGGTACCGTCGCCCCCCCTCCCCGTCACTCCCCATTAGTTTAGTTGCATTAGTTCTCTCCCTCACTTTATCCTGATTACGTCTGTTCATTAAATCTATTTTTCGCTCCAGTCTTGCCTCCTCGTCTGTTTGCTCTCTGCACGGGTTCACCCCCCCTCCTCATCCTGACAATATTATTCATTTGTTTGCACAATGTTTATGATGGATATAATGTCATATTTTAAAGTTATTATTTTTTGGGCATTTTTGCCTTTATTAGACAGGACAGTGAGAGAGAGACAGGAAACATGGGTAGAATGGGTAGTGGGGGAATGACATGCAGCAAATCGCCATGAGCCAGATTCGAACCCATGATCGCTGCATTGGGGACTCTAGCCCCTGTTCATGGGTCTCCCACCCAGCCAGCCGAGCTATCTGGGTGCCCATAATCGTCAACAAATTCAACAAATTCAAAATCCCAAAAGCCTACATCAGATTCCACATAATCTCTCCAGTAATCCAACAATCTGCTACAAATGTGGTCTTGTTTGATCTGCTGGTCAACGTTCTGGGTCACAACCTGGCAGAGCCGGCCTATGAGGCTGAAGTGGCCCAGCTGGGATATAAACTGGCGGCCGGGGAACACGGCCTGGCCATCAAGGTTAAAGGATTCATGTCCATAATGTCATATTTTGAACGAGCAATTCTCTAGCATGTTTCCTCAACATAGAAAGATATAGCGCTTTTACTTATTTCAGATTTGTGATGAGTTACATTTTTATCTATGATACACTATCAACTAAAAACGTACCATAATTAAAGAGCACTCATTAAACCACTAAGCTGTCATGTCATTTAGACAAGACTATGTTTCTGAAAGTGATATCGTCATCTTAAGCTGTTGGTTACACCAAACCAAAGTTGTAGCCCCTGAGTGTTTTGAAATGAGAGAAGGTGTGTTTTATCACTAACAATCTGAACTTTTCATTTGTAAAAATGGTGATATTTTTTCTTAAAAAGCAACAGAGTCTCACTTTAAAATATTTAGTCCTAATACGATCAGAACATTCATCCTGTTGGCACCATCAGCACATTAATCTTAAATCCTGCTAGACCTGCAGAAGCAAGGCCACACCAGCTAATGTCCACTTGGATGGGTTGTCTTTGGTCTTCAAGTTAAAGGTCCATACATATGTGGGTCCTCTCTGACGGGTCTTATAGACGGGACACTGGTAGACATTCCTGTTGTCCTGCTTGTCCACAGGGACGGCTCTAATGAAGATTACTGGCATGGTTGGAGTGAGCTCTTTAAGGCGGGCATCTGTAATCATGCCAGTCTGAAAGAAAAAGATATGATGGAGAGGGAAGGAGGGAAGGAGAGAAGGAGGGGGCGTGAGGTGGAGATGACAACCACAGTCAAAAAAACATTTCACAGAGCTGAAGGAAGTTATAAATTAGTTTGAGGTGCAGTGAAAACATTGTCCAAACTTAACATTGAGGCAGCATTGAACAATGTTCCTTTGTAGGAGAAAAAAAAAAGATGTTTGACTAATCTTGGTTGACACACAGCAATGTTAGACTTTCAGTTTGCCGAGCCCAAAGTTGCGCCACCCTTGAAAAGTGGTGAAAGTCAGCAGAGTTAGAGTCGAAGTCAAGCTGCCCTGCCTTAGAATCCACACTCTCTAAACACAGTGAAACAGAGTGGTCTGTCTCATTAATTAATCCTCCTACACTTAGCGCCTGACAAACACAAGTTTCCCCATGCATGCACAGTGACTTTCAGGAATGAATGTAAATCCTGATGACTTTGGAAAGCTCAGAGGACAAAGCTCTAATTGTATCTGCAATTGCTATAAAACTTCAGAGAGGTGTTAAATACCAATAATAATGTGTGTTTGAGTAAATACAAATTATAGGTATCTTAAACTGGGCCATGTGGGCTTATTGATATTTATTCTAAATGAGTGTAAAAATACTATCTGCTACTACAGCAACTGATATCTTTTTTTATTGTTTAATCTGACAACATATTGAGAGAATAAATATGTTTTATAAAGCAGGAGTATTCATCAGCTATAAGCATCACATGAGCACACATATTTCCACTGTATAATGTCTACATTACATCCATTGAACATACAAGGTTTTTTTTTTATCATATACAGTATGTAGCTGTCTTTGATGTCTGAAGCCCCTCTGAATAAAGTGCAAGGTTCATTAATATAGATGAGTAGGTTTATCATAAATCTTTGACTTTCATTGCTGAACAGAGCTGTGGTCAGATGGAGCATTGCTTGCTCCTATATTCACACTCTGTTACTCCCTGCCAGTGGCACAGAACTGGCCTTGGGGCTTAGAGGACGAGAAGAGAGGCGGAGGAGAGGAATGGCAGAGCTGTGAGTAGAAGCCGCCCGGCCCGTCTGTCCACCTGTCTATTTGCCTGCGTCTCCAACTTTAATGAAGAAAAAAGAAACTGCTCCTCCAAAGGGTGATCTAAGTGTTCAAGCGCACACTCTGCACATTCCCTAATTTAGAAGTCTACAGGGATGCTCCCTGAAAGCTGGGTGCATATACAGTAGTTGAATGTATGTAGACAGAGCCCTGGAAGCTCAGTAATGCACTGCACTTCTAGAGCTGAACACAAGCAAAATGCAAAGCAGAAAATGAAGCCACAAAGGGAATGGGAAGATGCTTTAGGGGGGAAATATCAAAGTTACTTTACTTGACTGAGTTTAAAGGTGTACATTTAGGTTATCTCACCTTATGCTCCTACATCTGGGACCCACCGTCAGATGTAGAAGAATTAAACGTATATTACAGTACAAAGTGCCTTGAAATCAAACTGTGCTACTTTTTGGTTTTTACATACACTTCACTCCCCCTGGAGATTAGATGTCAAATGCAGCCATTTGCTAACTGTGACAGTCAGCTGAACAAAGAAATCAATGAATAACTCATGTACCTGTGTGTCCCAGCGTGCACCTTCCATGTGCAGCCCGTGTACGTAGGCCCCTTCACGAGGCGGAGAACTGAAGTCCTCACGATTCTTCTTTGTAAAATCACACTGCAGACACATGCTGTCCAGAGGCCACTCATTCCTGTTATCCAAGCACACAGAAAGTTACTTTATAACGCCAAGAGGTTTTCTAGCACGTTTGATGTCCTAACGAAAACCAACGATACCTTCTAGCCATGGCCTGCATGATGGCTGTGAGGAAGGACTGGGGGTTGAAGAAGCCAGCCAGCCAGACAGTAGAAGGTAAGATGAAGTCAGCTGACCAGGCCTCCAGCTCCTTGATCCTGGCCAGTAGGTCAGTGAGCCACAGTGCCAGTCCAGACATGGAAGGATATGCCCGTTTGGTCCAACTGTCTGGCACCATGTTGAAGAAAATAGCATTCTGTAGGTTCTCCATGTCACTGGACATGGTCAGCTCTCCCTAATGAGTGAGTGTCACAGAAAAGAAAGCAGATAAAATAATCCATTGTGAATGGAATTTTCAAATTTATTGTTAAAATTTCTATTAGTTGGTTAGCACTTTTGCCTTGCAGCTAGAAGATCCCCGGTTCGTGTCCCCACCTTCCCGGGATCTTTCTGCATGGACGTTACATGTTCTCCCTGTGCATGCATGGGTTTTCTCTGGGTACTCTGGCTTCCTCCCACAGTCCAAAAACATGTTGAGGTTAATTGATAATTCGAAATTGTCCATAGGTGTGAATGCGAGTGTGATTGTTTGTCTCTATATGTAGCCCCGGGATAGACTGGTGACCTGTCCAGGTGTCCCCTGCCTTCACCCTAAGTCAGCTGGGATAGATCCAGCTACCCTGCAGCCCTAAAGGATTAAGTGGTATATAGATAATGGATTTCTATTAGTGAAATAAAAAAAAAAAAATTAAAAAAAAGATCACAGGAGGTATATGAACAATGTTCATTGATGCTCCAGTCAGACATGAATGAGTCAGTTCTCTTAATATGCTACTCTGCTAACTAGGCAGATCAGACACTAACAGGACAATAAATTCACATAGTTTAAGAGATTGACACTCTTACCTCATAACTGTGCACTGAAACTCTAGATGAAGGTTAAACAAAAGGGTGTCATACAACACAGCTAATACGCTACAAAATCCACTTCGTACTTTGACCATCCCACTCTTCTCTTTCGAATGCCAACACGCAGTGGCTTTTATGTGCTGCTGTGAATGTTTGCAGTAAATGCACTATAATCTGCCCTTTCAGACATCATGAGGGCAGATAAAAGGACTCTTACTGTCCTCTCTGACTTTAACTAATCAGCGTTTGTCAAGACTTGCACAGCCGATTTTCAGGACTGGTCAGAAGTACCTACCTTGCAGTGGGTGTGTTTTTCCCTCCTGAAAAAGGCCCTGAAAGAAATTCTACAGGGCTGTTTCTTATGGTGGGAAAATGCTCAAAGGTTTGGGTCTCACTAAAATGACCTGCAAGTTCTTGGAAATGTTAAGATGATTTGCTTTTGTGCAGCATAACTAATTTTGATGAAAAGGACTTGCATAGCTTTACTTTGTGAATGAGTAAATCTATTTAATGAGGCGAATCCAATGAAATGTTTGTTGTTGGTATTTTAAATACTGGTGTGACCAAACTTGTGTTTGATTGACAGCATGGAATTGATGCATCCATATAACACAGCTATTGGCAAGCTATTGAAAAGGGATAAATCATTTATTTTTGGGTGGTTCTGGAAGTTACAGAACAGGTGTATATTTGCATTGTAGTAGCACAATGACCAGAGAATGACTAAGCTGCCGATGTCACCAAGAATGCTATAACATTAGTGCTGCTACTATTGTCTATTTTTGAGAGTTGGGATTTCTGAGTTCTAATCACCAAGTTTGAACTTGTCGTACTCTGTAATAAGGTACTTCAGCTTTGTAGGCAAGAAGAACATATTAGTTAGAAGGTAAATGTACATTATGTTTCATAGTGCTGCCAGGCTATAAAATATTATTATAAAAAAATATTTTCCTCCTCAAAAAACAAAACATATGTAATTGAAAGATTTGTATGCTGCAACACAAAAACAACATACAATTTCAAATCACACATGAACTTTATTACTGCTGTAATTTGAATTTCCCATTATTTGCTTTAACGAACAAACTGCCTGTGGATATAAGAAAAATGTCTTTTCTTTCTGGTCATCTGTAAATATCTATTTTAATTTGGACGATGGATCTCGGTGCTGACACTGACTGTCTCCATTGTACAAAAGAAACTTTTTTCGTTGGTTTGTGAAATTTTATTACAGGGAGGAATCAGGAGTCAAACATGTCACTTCTGGTTTGTCAATGCAGCTAAACACTGGAGGTGACATTTCCTTGCTTCATAAGTGTTGAATGGTAACTAGCCTGCAGAAACTAGTGGAGCATACATAACAAGGAGAACAAGAATGTCATGCCAGATAAGAAAACATGCTGAAAGATAGCCAAGAAAAGATGGTAGTAAAAAGTAATGAGACAGCACATGAGTGAAAACAGTGGTGTCCTTCACCCACTGATACTGCAGCTGATGTACTGCTGATGTAAAGATACCCATCTGTGACAGTCATAAGAATTGTATATGAGGGTGATAAGGTTCCATGGATTTATCTACATCCGTGCTTTTTATCTTTCAGTACTTCTTTAAAATAATCCTGATCCATCAGTTTGGCCACAGCACACTTTGACACAGCATGGCACTATGATGCTGCACCACCTTGCCAAGGCTAACATTCTGATAGTTCCTATTTATTCCACTATAAAGGCAAAATATGATTCCATTTGCTGGTACAATAGTCTACATGGCTTTTATATCACTGAGCCAATTTATTGAGGCTTGTAGTGCAGGGAAATCGAAGCCTCATAACTCCTGACAAACGCGTTTACCCATTTTCCTCCCTTTCTTTTTTCGTTTGTTGTTAACACACAACTCAGTCAGGCTTGACACACAGCGCACAGACATCTCATTCCTTCCTGCTCCTCCAAAAGTCAGATCTCTGAGTCACTCTTAAGACCAGGCTTCTGACAAATCACAGAGGAAAATGTTTAGTTATGTAGGAATGGTATTGCAGAAACCGGCTAATGTGAATGCAGACTGAATCATAGACGTTAAGCGTAAGTGAGGATTGATTTGAATCACAGTTCACTTGAAGTTCAGTTGTTTTGCAATGGAGGTTTGTGCTCTTAGCACAAACCATGCTGGGCAAGTGGTTTTCAAGATGGGCTTTGTAGACACCCAAGTGATTGAGTTGACTCCAGGGTGTCCCCCGCAATATGAGACACTGTGTGATATTACAATAGTCCTAAGATAACATAACATAACATTTTGTTGACTCCTAAAACAATAAAGCTAGTCATAAAATGTTGTATTAATCATGATTTATGTGATACCCCCCACCCCCACCCTCACCCCACCCCTGCAAAAATAGGAATAAAACTGGAAAGGTTGATGTATCTAAGTGCTATTGAAGTGGAAATTTCTGTCTCAGATAAAAAAAAAATCTTAAAAAAAACAGTCATTATTGATGCATATTTTGAATGTTTTGTCATTACTACCCTAGAAAAACAGAAAGAAATATCACAAAAGCTCAAAATTGACCACTGAATGATAAAACAAAGTTTTTGTCTGCATCATCTCACCTTAATTTACCGATATCCTCCATGTAAGCTATGAGTAAACTAATATAATAAAAGTCCCAAAGCTTATCCTGCAGCAGCCAGTTCATTTCACATAAACTTGTAACTAATCACATTACAAAAACCAAGTGTCATGTGCTGAACCTGGGAATTAGTGGGCCCCTGGGGATCTAGGACACTGGGGCAGCTGCTTATTTAGCATGGTTGGTGATACAGCATTGGTCGGATAATAGCTAATAGGAGTTCTTATCTATTCTGATAATGTAAGCAACTCACCTTTGCAGTTGTAATACTAGAACAGTAGACTCTAAACTTTTTTTTTTTGCTTAAAAACCTTATAAAAACAATTGCTTTCAGTATTTTATATGAAAAATTGATGGGTGTACAACAGATAATGTGAAAAGAGCCACCAATAGTGGTGAATACACATCCAATTATCACCCAGCTCCGCAGCTGACTTCAGCTTTAAGAAGCCTTTTAAAGTCTTTGAGCTTTAAGTGTAGCATTTAGCAACTAAAGAGACAGACATTTACACCTCTCGTGCATCTTTAAAAGTCTTTCAGACTCGAGAAACTGGATGCTAATACAATGCACAACATAAATTATTTAAATTATCATCATTATAACCATTACACTTTTAAACCTCTCTGCAAGCATTGAAGTATACTCACCTTTAGTCCAAGGCTTAGCTCATGGAGGGAGCATCTGATCTCCTGGGTGAGCAGGTTCATACGCTCACACTCCTGCAGCGCCACCACCTGGTAAGGAGTCCTCTCTTCAGCCTTCCTTAAAAGCTCAGCCATGTTGAATTCCTCTGGGAGTTTCTCCATGACCTCCTCCAGAACCGCAGACACCTGATAATGTCGCAAGGAATGAAGAATGACAATTGAGAGCTGGGTTTACAGTAAAATAGTTCACCCTGCTGTCACTATTGAAGATACTTAGAACAAGAAAAACTAAAGGGGAGACAATACCCCTTTAAGCAAACTACTGACAAGTGGTTGGGGTTATCTGCGTCACATAAACTCAGACTTGCAAATGCTGACAGTCTGAGAAACTGCAACAGTTTCAAACAGACACATAAATATTCATGAAGATATATTTTGCAACGCCAGCTCTTTGTTTTCAATAACAGTCTAATCCCTTCAGAAAATCAATGCTCACATCATATTTTTGTGAGTAAGTGATGAAAGCTAATGTCTGTTTCAACATTTTCCCAAGACAACCAGCATTAGCGATCAATCAACGGATTAGGTGCTAAACAAAGGATATGAGGTCATCATATCTATGGATTTTTCAGTCCAAATTCTGATGTGGGTTTGGCAGCTACTGAACACCCTGAATACAAAGTGGACCTTGTTGGTAAGATCTGCATGGCCATTACCTGTTAAAGCTTTGGAGCCAGAAAGGTCACACATAATAATTAGTACTGTCAAACGATTAAAAGGTTTAATCAGATTAATCGCAGGGTTGCTGTGGATTAATTTCGAATAATCACGATTTCATATAATTCATTTTTAATCTATATTAGTCATGTTTCAATTTGTGTGAGCAAACAGATTCAAGAAAGAAGGGAGTATATATGCACTTAACATGTTTATTAAACACCTGTGCTTTGGTGAAAAGAAAACTCCTTCCTGTAGAGTGTGCGTATTACTGTAACTTGGTGGACTGCTCTGTCATTGGGTTTGTTTGTTTTTTTTTATATTCATAAAGAAGGCCAACGTGCTGTTTAGCACAGGGGTATTCAACTAAAATTCAAAGAGGTCCAGTCAGAGAAAATGTATTAAAGCAAAGGTCCAGAAAATCTTCATGTCTAACTTGAATTAATGTGATATATGTTGATGTAACCTGGCAGTTTTATTAGTGTCTGCATGTTTTCAAAAACTGACTGTCAAATCAAATAAATTCAGTATGATTCAAAAACATTTTAACAATATTTATTAAAATAACTTTATAAGTGTACATCTGAAAATAAAGCGAAAAATAATGACTGAACAACCTGAACCAACTTATATACATCTTTAACAATACCTAAATCTCCAAAAATTTAAACAGGTGAACACTTCATTTTTTTTCTCTTCTATCGTTTCCCTTATACCCCTGCTGCTGAATGGGAGAACTGAGCTGCCAGTATTCTGAATCGTGGTCTGAATGGTGTCAGGGTTGTTCTCAAACACATTTGGAGCTCATTAAAACATTCCTGGAAAACATCCAAAGGAAGGTTCCTAGAAGGCATCCTGATCAGATGCTTGAACCACCTTTCGAAGCAAAGGTGCTTCAAGTTTACTCTAAGCTTTCTCTAGAGTGTCTGAGTCCGGCCACCCAGCAAAGGAAACTCATTTTTGCTGCTTGTATCTGCTATCTCATTCGGGTGGTGACAAGTGCTGACACTCATCCCGGTCTCTTCACACTTGGTTACAAACCACACCAGTGTGAGCAGGTCACAGTCTGATGAAACCAGCGGAGCCACGTTATCTACAAAAAAGCAGAGATGTGACTCTGAGCTTCCAAGATCAGACACCCTCTTCACCCAGGCTGCATTCAACTTTAGAGAAGTCCTCTGTTAGCTCAGGTTGTTAACGCAATCAGCTTATAATAATGACACCAAGGGCGCAAGGCCCCTATGAATATTACTAAAATGGTCTTGTGTGTTTACGTCTCAAAATTTACATAGCTGGTGTATTGGAATTACCATTAGTTTTCTGACAGATGGATTTTGCTCTTTGGTGCATAAAAGCAACATTAACAACATATGGTGAAAATATTTTCTGCCTCATCCTCTCCTTTTCAGTGAAACTGAAAGATTTTGTTTTCATGACATTTAAAGAGAAAACACTGTAAAATAGTTTTTTTACTGTAAGACCGCAGCCATCAGATAAACCTGCAAATTTGCTTTATTTTTGATCCTGGAATACTTAGAAGCTCAGATTATCTTACTTAATGTAAAGCACTACCATTCAAAAGTTTGGGGTCGCTTAGAAATGTCCACATTTTTGAAAGAAAATATTTTTTTTTCAATGAAGATAACATTGAATTGATCAAAAATCCAGCCTAGACATTGTTTATGTGGTAAATGACTATTCTAGCTAGAAATGGCTGATTTTTAATGGAATATGTACAGAGGGGTACTGAGGCCCATTAGAACACAGTAACCATCACTCCTGTGTTCTAATGGTACATTGTGTTAGCTAATCATGTTGAAAGGCTAGTTGATGATTAGAAAACCTTTGTGTAATTATGTTAGCACATGAATAAATGTGTGAATGTTCATGGAAAACATGAAATTGTCTGGGCGACCCCAAACTTTTGAACTGTAGTGTAGGTCAAACCAAGGCCAATGCTATATATAATTTTTGTCATCTCCCCAAGTCTGCGAGAGTCTGTGCACACCTATATGCAAAGATCCCTCCTCTTGCAGCCCAAACTTTGCATCTGCGTAGACTGTCATCGTGACAACTGCACTACAAAGACAATCATGCACATGCTCAGTAGTAGTGTGCATGTGCAGAATACCTAGATGTGACCTGCTGTGCATGTCCTCCAAGTGGACTCCAGCATACTAGAAATGTACTATAGTGGTACATGTCCACAGGATCCATCATTTGTGTACTTTCCATTCAATGTCTATGCAGGCAGTCGCGCAATGCCTTTTGGTTGCAGTGGAGTGGTTTTATTTTTCAGTAGAACAGATGATTACTCCTCTCCAATACAATGTTAATGCCAAGGAAATGTCAAAATATAACACTGGCACTTTTGTGCACTCAAAAAATGCAGTAATTTGGATTAAGAGAATTACACTCATGCTTGAGAACCACCTTATCATTCACAAGAAGGAAAGTCACCATGTTCTTATGAAAAAGACGAAAAATCAGGCTGATGATAAAAAAGGCCCTGTAGCATAATTTTACTGCTTGTTTCAAGAATGTTCAACCAAGCTAACATGCAGACAGCCAAGACCCTTATGATATTAAAAAGTGACACTTGCTTCTTTGAGGGAGTATGCAAGGCTGCACTGACAGAATATTTGTTTGAGCTTGTACACTCAAATAAGCTTTATTTCAGAGCAGTGCTGAACCAGAAAATGCACCTGAAAATGCCATCCCTATAAAAATCACTCTTGGTGCTTTCAGAGGCCCCAAACAGTTGGTCTACAATTTATTTTCAATTCAGTGTGCAGGAGCTCCAGAAAATGTCACCTGTTGCCATCTTCACGGAAGGCCACGGTCCACAAACCTGCTCAGGATACCTTCTATGTATGAGGGCGTGACTTTTTAAGCTCGAATATCTGAATTTGAGTTCAAATGCTGCCATTTTATTGTCATAAATATCACTGACTAGCCAGTGGAACTGTCATATCAAATGCATACTCTGCACCCAAACACTATTCAAACCCAAAGAATCTATTTTAAATTCTAGTGAAGATCCCAAAGTTTCCCTGGATACCAAATATGTCAGGCCAAATTTAGGATAGAATGTGTATATAATTGTGAACACAGCATATGTTTCTCATTCAGCGAATGGTGCAGTCACAAAAACACACAGTCTTACATTTGAACATTGTACTCATGCATTATAGATGCACGAGGGGCCATAGCTACTAAGAACATGCATGTAAGCCATGTCCTCAGTATTTTGAAAGATGGAGAGAACTTGGAGCTTGTTTCTAACTTCCACTTTTGAAGGAATCACTGCTGATATTACTATAACTTTTGCTTTTGTTCCAACACCATTTACTGTTTGCTCTATTTTTAATGGTCACAGATATAGGCATATATGTTTTAGACTTTCAATTCACATTTTTTTTTTTGCATATTTACATTTACCTTTTTTTACTTAAAAAAAGAGTGTCCAGATTTGAAGCAGTAGAACTCTTAACATCCAGATTTGTCCATATTTTTACTCAAACCGGGGAAAAGCTTTGTCAGGGCCCCTGCCTGGCCCTCCCTTTCTGAAACAAACAAACCAGCAGCACATCATCTCCAATCAGCACAACAATAAAGAGTGACCCTGGACTCGACTCGGCGCCAGATCATAGTGTCAGCTTCAGTGTAAGCTGTCAGTCGGTCAGGCCCTGGTTGCACGTTTGTACTGCGTCTACTTCTCTGGTTGCTCTCTGTTCTGCCTGCAGTTCTGCCGACCGCACCGTCGCAGTTCTGCCCTGCTCCGTGGAGCCGCAGCTGTGGCTCTTCCTCTGTCGTCCGAAGAGGACGTGAACCCCTGATTCGTTCTGTCAGACCCGGCCGTTTGCTGGTACTCTGGGGCCTGCCTGCCCCCTCCCTTCCTGTTTGTGAGTCTAGCCTTAGTTTGATTACTCGCCCAAGTTCTGTTTGTGTAATTCTGGTTTATGTGTAATAAAACATGTTAATTTGGACCTGTCTCTGCCTGCTGCTCTTTGTGCTCTCACTTTGGGTTCAGACCCTCCCAGTACCATAACAAGCTTTTTACATCCACCCTGAAAGAAGGGGCGCTTTTGCAGGTCCTTCATCCCATCTGCTGTAAGACTGTACAACATCAGCATCAGTGGCTGATGCTAGCATATACTGGACTCATATATCATCCCAAACCATAAAACTTGCACAGCAATTCTTGCACTGCTACATCTTTGCATTTTTTATACTTATTTTTTCCATTCTCATTTCTCATCCCTGTACATATTGTAAATATTATTACTACTATTTTATTTTCTCCCCCCCCCTGGCGTGGGGAGAAATACTGGACTAGCTTATCTTATCTTTATCTGTGAGAGCATCATGTAGATCTTTCATCTCAATGTCACCAAAATCCTTGTTGTGAAATGACATTACATTTTGCCTTAAAGCAATCAGGGTAAAAGAGATGGTATTCAAGGTTTAAAAACTGTCAAATCAAAACATTAACTTTGGATGCAAAATGTATGGCAAAATAAAAAAACATTCTGAAGTGCAGCAAAGGCTCAAACCAACCAAACAAACCCAATGAATAATGATGGAGCACTTACCAGCCCCAAAATACATTGTCCAGATTTCCTACTAAGTTTTCAGTGAATAAGAACTACTGTGGCAAGTTAAATTAAAAGCTGTTCACATTTTTCATCATAGAAAAGGGCTCTGGTATATCAAATATGGGAGGGGTTTAACTGGGGCTCAGCCCTACTACATTCACTGTTCAACCTCAGAACATCCATTTTCAACAATGTACATATTTTTTTACAATTCTCTGTCTCATCACTAACATACACCAATCAGGCATAACATTATGACCGCCTGCCTAATATTGTGTCCGTCACCTTTTGCTGCCAAAACAGCCTTAACCCATCAAGACATGGACTCCACTAGACCTCTGAAGGTGTGCTGTGGTATCTGGCACCAAGATGTTAGCAGCAGATCCTTAAATTCCTGTAAGTTCCGAGGTGGGGCCTCCATAGATCAGACCTGTTTGTCCAGCACATCTCACAGATGCTTGACTGGATTGAGATCTGGTGAATTTGGAGGCCAAGTCAAGACTTCAAACTCGTTGTGCTCCTCAAACCATTCCTGAAACATTTTTGCTTTTGTGGCACAGTGCGTTATCCTGCTGAATGAGGCCATCAGGGAGTACTGTTTCCATGAAAGGGTGTACATGGTCTGCAGCAATTCTGAGGTAGGTGGTACGTGTCAAAGTAACATCCACATGGATGGCAGGACCCAAGGTTTCCCAGCAGAACATTGGTCAAAGCGTCATACTGCCTCTGCTGGCTTGCCTCCATCCCATAGTGCATCCTGGAACCATGTGTTCTCCAGGTAAGCGATGCACACATACCTGCCATCCACGTAGTGTAAAAGAAAATGTAAATGAGATTCATCAGACAAGGCCATCATCTTCCATTGCACTGTGGTCCAGTTCTGATGCTCGCGTGCCCATTGTTGGCACTTTCGGTGGTGCACAGGGGTCAGCATGGACACCCCTGACTGGTTTGCACAGTGCATTGCATAGCTGATGCTGATGCATAAACAATGGATTAAGCGGACGAACAGTTCCATGAACTGGGACGAGGGGGCCTACATCCTCTCGCATACCTGGGATTCCATCCTCCAGAGACCACAGGACGGCGGGAGACAGATCTGACAGATTCTGACAGATCTGTCAGATCGGTTACGTTCCAGACACCCCTAAGATAGACGAAAATTCGCAAAGTAGCGACCATATTGTAACCCTGAAATATTGGTCTCCAAGGCTGTGGGTCAGGCGGGTTACAATTATCGTTTTTATGCTCATATCTTTTGCTGTCTTCCATGCTAAACATTCCCAGTATGACAGGACAGTTTTCTGCAGGTTTTATTCACCGCTCAGCACAACAAACATTGACGGCGCTCTTACAGACTCTCCCGCGGTACCATAATTAAACCAGCTGTACCAAAAACAATATGAATGCCAAACCAACATCTGGGACACCAGGCAGGGCAATAAGCAAACACAAAACAATAAAATATCTAACCAGATAATCAATGCAATAAGATCCAAGGCACAACATAAATAAACACCAAAATAATAAACAAAAAAAGTAAATGAAAATGAACACACAATCATACACAAATCCAATGCTACAATATTTATTTTTATTATTACTCCACCAAGGAACGCGGCGGAGTTATGTGACAATCGGCGTACATTTGTCTGTATATCTGTCTGTCAGTGTGCAACATTACTCAAAAACGGACGAATGGATTTGGATAAAATTTTCAGGGAAGGTAAGCAATGTCACAAGGATGAAGTGATTACATTTTGGCAGTGATGTGGCTTATAGTCTGGCTCCACGGATTTGTTAACGATTTCCCATTGCAAGATATAGCGGCTAGCACAACATCACTGTAACCATGACAACAAGTGAACGCTGTGTCAGTTGTCTGCTGACGATCACATGATTGCGATCCTACTACAAATCCAACGTTGCAGACTTCTCGGAAATGATACAAGGAAGAATTGATTACATTGTGGGGGTGTTTCCAAGTCCCATCAATTATCGTCGCCCGCTACATATTTAGGTCAGGTGATTCGGTATGCGTTCATAAGGTACACATACATAACACACTGAATGCTGAATGCTGCTACACACGTGAGACGGAGGAGACTGATGCTACGATCACTGAGCCAGTCAGGGGCCAGTGCCGTATACTACGCATTTTATTTTGATTAAATATTCTTTTAATATGTTTTAATTATTATTTTCTATATAGATTTTACATTGTTTTCATGTTTTTAGGCTAGAAAATGCTTACTTTAATGCAAAAGTATTTAAAATAACGTAGCGATCGCAGAACCGGTAGCTATGACTGAACTGTTGTCCTGCAATGCACTATGGGAGTTCAGGGTGTAGGGGGTTTAAATGTCATTATTGTGGCTTATATTAGTGTTACAGTGTTAGTAGCGTTTGTGTTTTATTGTGTTTTTGTGGTTTAGTCAGCCTAGTTAGTTTGGCTAAAAGTTATGTTGTCAGGACCATGAGTGTGAAGTGTAGTGTGTTTGATGACTTGCTGCCACATTTTCAATATTGTTGATGTTTCTGTATCAAAATAAAAGCATCAGCCAGTTGCATAGTGCATAAAAGGCAGATATCTGTTCAGTGTCATGGTTCACCGCAGCTCACCACAATAACAAAAACAGACAAATGCCTATAATGCAAAATTCCACGATGTAGCGAAACATCCGTGATCCCAAATGCAATTTAAAAATCTGCGATACAGTGAGGTCACAGAACGTGAACCCTGATATGGCGAGGGACCACTGTAGTCAGTGTTTTACAGAGTGTACCTCTATACTTTCAATCAGGTGTTGACCCAGTCTCCAAACTCCCAAAATTCCAATCTGATAAAGAAACTAGGAGATGCAGCAGAGGTCAACCTGCAAGACCAATAGAATCCACTGTCAGTGACTCCATAGGATACCCTCAGGGAGACCTAGTGTTTGGCTGATTGATGTACTCTGCTGGTACACACACATCTGTGCACCCAACTTTCATCCATCGATACACCACTTAATCCTCATCAGCGTCACAGGGTGGGGGTGGGTGGGGAGGGGGCAGCAATGCAGGGGACATCCTGGACAGGTCACCAGTCTATCACATTGCTACATATACAGACAATCAATCACACTCACATTCACACCTACGGACAATTTAGAGTTACCAATTAACCTGGACTGTGGGAGGAAGCCGGAGTACCCAGAGCAAACCCATGCATGCTCAGGGAGAACATGCAAACTCCATGCAGAAAGATCCCGGGAAGGCTGGGATGTGAACCGAGAATCTTCTAGCTGCAAGGTGAAAGTGCTAATCACCAAGCCACTGTGCAGTCCATGGCAACTTCATATAACACATATTTTAAATCCTTCATATGGCCAAAACTACATCCCAGTTTGATCATTATTCAGTTAGTGTAACAGAAGTTGTTTTTCAAGCAAAAAAATCAAACATTTACTTATTGGTGATTTGCAGATTTTTTTTCTTTCATATGTGATAGTTAACTTCATCAGTTTAAGGGTTAGGGACTGTCAGTTGGGAAACATTCTGGAAAGGTAAAATGGGAATGTTTCATAATACAATGATAATTTATTGTCATTTTTTATAATACGACATATATCATTATTAATAACAGTGTGCCTCCAACTGTGTAGCAACAGTTTTCTGCAACATGACAAAGTCCAAGTTTGGTATAAAAGAACTTCACCTTCCTGCACAGAACCCAACAGCTTTGGGATGAACATCAACTGAAAGTCAGGCCATATCATCAAATATCAGTTGCCTTGCATGAAAGAGTGAAGTTTGCTATACAGTAGGAGCAATCAGTGAGATATTTAACAATTTACCATTGGTGACCTGTAATGTTTGGGCTCCCTTATAATACATGTATCTAATAACTACTGTCCAACATGGCAGAGACAGGCAATGAATGAATACTAGGGCTGTCAGTTTTTTGAAAAAGCAAGTTTGATCAAATTTAAGAGGCACGTAATGCAATCAAAATAATCTGAATGCAATCATACAATATTGCCTTGCATTCCACCTCCACCATATATACAGTATACACATGTGGACAAAATTGTTGGTACCACTTGTGATGCTAATTAGAGGACACACCTCGATTGAACATGTCCCTATGGTCACATTATTTTCAGTCTTTTCTGGGGGTACCATCATTTTTGTCCAGGCCTGTTTCATGAGTTTATTTTTTAAAATAATTCTGTTGAACCATGGTACAAAAGCAATGCCTGATTTTCATTGGCTAATTTTCATAGAATTTTTATTTATTATTACTTTTGTCAGATTCAAATTATTTCTATGACCATTGTGGGTTTTTCTTTCATTAACCGAGGGGTACCAACAATTTTGTCCACGTCTGTATCTTCTTGTGTGGTGTCATAGAACTGGACCACATAGATCTTACTGATCTTATCTGTGTTTGCTTTCTTACCGGTGATGGCCTTTAACAAACTTCTGGTAAGAAGGATGACTGTGGTGAAATGCAGGCAATAGGACAACTCTGCACATCTGCTTCTTAAATGTGTCAATTAGAGTGGCAGCTTTGCTCGCTAGTGTCCTCATTCATTTTTATTTGTCAGCTTGGTTTACCCATCAGTAGGGCAGCAATATGTCAAGCTGGTACTAGATTAACCTGATGGACCATAACGTTCATGATGCTTCCCACACACACCAATTTTGAATAAAAAGTGACAGTTCCAATGGGTAAAATATGAGCTGCTTCACAGATCAGTAAATTTATCTATACTGCAAGAACCAAGTCCTTCTTAAGAGTCATTGTCTTTACCTTCTCCTCTCGTGTCATCCCACCTCCTTCACCTACTCGTCCGTCCCTGGGCTGCATCTCCAGCACTGTGCGAAAAAGCTTGTCGGAGGTTTGTGTGAGAAAGTCGATCTCAGCATTGGGATGAAGGCCGTATAGATATGGAGACTCAGTAGGCAGGATGTCATCAATATACTGAAGTAGAGAAAATGATGTTAGAACTTTGAAGAATTGTTGTATTAAAATAAACAACATAACACATTTATGATTCTCATCATCCTCAGATTAAGGATTTCATGAAGGAACTGCATCTTGAGAATGAGAATAAAGAAAATTGAAATGCATGTTTTTGGAATGAGCGGAGCAATATTTCAACACTAACCCTAACTTGCACCTGGATTCTTTTTTTAATTGAAATTGGCAACTGCAATTACTTTCTATCTAAAACGCACCATCATACCATTTTCAGCACTCAGGTGTTTCTTCTAAAGTAGTGCTGACAAAAGACAAGAATGGAACCATATGAATGATGAGATATTTCTGGGTAAAATTCAAACACTCTGGATCAATTGACAGACTGCTAATGACCATAACAAGTGGAAGGGGAAGGAAATCTGGCATTTTCCATCTGCTGGGCCATAATGAATATCAATATGCTTTTAAGTTAGTGCAGATGAAAGTGAAAGCTCAATTGAAAAAGGGTGCTTTTTGTGGGGCACTTACATTAAATAAAAAAAGTTCTTCTAATCATAATGTCCTGATGAAAGTTTTGATAGAAAATATACTGGCCTTTAATACAGAAACACTTTGTAGTTGGTTTGTTTGATCTCCTCAGTACTTTCTGGCTAACTTTTACTGATTGCATACATGTGTATATTGTTGAAAGAGGAGAAAACTGCTGAGTCACTGGAATCTTTTCTGTGCCTATCAACTACTCTCCCCTCCTATACTGTAAGCTTGCTACAGATGGTTGAGAGGGAGGTGGTGGCCTAAAAAAACCTCTTGGGTCTTTAAAGCCCCAGGTTTGCAGCCAAATCTCAACTGCTCAGCCCTCAGCCTGCCTTGGTGGTGACAGCCAACTGTAAAAAAAACTCCAGTCCTTCCCACCGGAGCCTCTATGACAGGCAGGATGTGCTCAATGAGCAGTGCCCAGACTAAGGGAAAATTAAATACAAGTCACACTCCCCACTCCCTCTAGCTCCTCGGGGAAGTTGTGCAGGATATCTGGACTGATGATTATTATTCATATAAATGCTGGCAGTTGTCAGTTATTCTTAGGAGACACAAGTGAAGCTGGTTCCTGCTTTCACAGAATGAAGATTTCAAAGAAATCCAAATGCAAATGGTCGAAATATGCTCAGCCTGAACTATTTATTCATGTTTGGGGATGTTAAACAATATCTGTGCCTTTACAGTGTACTGTGGCACACATAAACCTGCCCTATTCGTGATTTTACCCTGTCAATCAAGGTTTGTGTCAAATGATGAATAACAATGGAAAACAGATTGAAGCAAGTCCCTTGCAATGCTTGGAGTTGTCAGACTAAGGATTTTTAATGTTCATGTACCACAGCAGAGCAGTGGGCTCTGTAAGAACCTCATGCATCTGATTTCAGTTTAGGCACACCAGGAAGTGGGAAAGTAAAACTTAAATGAGTTCTCATGAAGTAGTATGTGCTGGGAGCTTCCTGATGTAGTGACAATAAATAAGAATAAATAAGAAATAAGAAAACATTTGGTCTTCAGTTTGGTTGGATGAGACAATAAAGACATTTTGTTTGCTTTCTTCGGTGAAAAAAGGAGAACACTCAGCTCCAAAAACATCATCCCCAAGGTGAAGCATGGTGATGGGAATATAATGCTGTGGTTTTGCATCTGATGGGCCAGATAACCTTAAACAGCATCATGAGAAATAAGGTCTAAATTAAGATTCTGGAGAAAAACATCAGGAGAAAAACTTGGGCTTGAAAAGCATTGACGCTTCCAACAAGACAAAAGTCTAAGACATTGAGTTAAAGTAGACAAGAAATGATCCGGATCAGAAAGCACAAGTGGTGGTGAGCTTTAAACTTGCTGTTGCAATGCAGTAGCAGTTTGACTAAACAATATTAACTCACGGTCCTTTTACTAACTTTGGAAAGTTTACTCGCTAACATTGGAGAGGTGGTGCATTGTTCCACTGCACAGCACAGGTGCAAAAACAGAGTCTAGATGAGAGAGACTTCACAAAGAAACCAGTAGAACTCAGAAGTCTGCAAAGCAATGTCTAGATAAACCAGAGTGTTTTGGAAACAAGTGTTGTCAGATGAACAGATAAAGGTCAAGTGGCGTTCATTGTCTGCTATCAGCAAAGTATGTTTGGAGGAAAAAGAATGAACCTTTCCAACTGAGTTTTGTGGCAGCTAGTTGCACAGGAAACACTCAATTTCAGCAAATTGTCACTGCAAATATGACACAGTCAGTCAAGAAACTGAAACAGAAAAATGACTGGCTTTCTACAACAGAACAAAGATGCCAAGCAGACCTCAAAATACACCATCAAAAAACAGTCAGTAGTAGAGAAAATGCATGCTGATACAAGCAGCATTTGCAGACTGTGTCAAAGCTGCCAAAAGGTAGGTGGTCATGTGTGTTTCCAGTAGGGGCTGTATTTATTTTTTTATATTTTTGCAGACAGCTGTAGCTACTATTACCAAATCTATTCTTTGCATTACTATGTTGTGTAATTGTATAAATATTCTGGTTTTATCATGACTCATTTAGTTTCACTTATTTTGACTTTCATGTCTTTAAAGTTAGATGACTTTGCAGTTTCTTTCAGTCAAATTTTCCAGTTAGACTTACTGGCAAACTCTTTCGACCCACAGAGCTTTTCCACCTCTGAGAAATGTTTATATAACTCAAACTACAATCTGTTATGTCCCAGAGACCCATACCGGAAGAGTTTTATTGTTATTGATTTAGCACTGAATTGTACAACTCCACACTGTACATGGGGAATAATGATGGCAAAAACCTTTTAATTATGGTGATTCAACTATAGTCACATGAAATCACTATTAATTTGACCAGAGTAAAGATCCTTGGGGACACCTAGAGGGCTGTAATGCAAAGTTTTTTTGTACTCTAAGAACTATATTGTTCATTTGATGATTCCACTGTGTTTTTGTTGGTGCTGATCTATTTTGCTGTTAGAGCAACTTCAGTTAATGTTTCAAATAATCAAATGGTTGGGACGGCAAGTCTAATGGTCTGGTGCAAGTCCAGCCTTTTCTGCCTCACCTGGTGGTAGTTGTTGTAATCCATGTTTCCAGGCAAGGGGAAGCCAGGTGCAAGGTACAACTCCCCCTCCATCATCTCAGGTTTGATAAACTCTTCCAGGTAGGTCCGACACAGCCGGCGGTCCCAGTCGTCTGTAATGTGACCCCCGTACATGATCTCACCGAACAGGTAGCGCAGATCATCATACGGCACCTGGGAATTTAAGAGTAAGGGGATGTTGCTTTGCCAGACAGTGGCCTGTGGTGTTTCGCTGAGGTCACGTGTTCAGGTTTCCAATTAAGATTACAAACAGCTAGTCAGAATTACACCTACTACTCTGCACCTCAGTCCACCTATTCAAGAATTGATTATTTCTTTATGTTCAAAAAAGACCTGTCTAGAATCCAGTCATATGATATAGGAACAATTGACATATCTGACCATTCACTGATAAAAAATATAATTAATATTAATGACAATCCAAAATCAACACTGTGGAAATTGAACTCAAACATATTAAATAATGCCCAGGTAAAAGAAGAATTAGAAAAGGAGATAGAAATGTACTTTAAAGAGAATGATAATGGGAAAGTCTCCCCTCCTATAGTATGGGACATATACAAAGAGGTACTGAGAGGGAAACTAATTTCCTACTCCTCATTATTTAAGAAGCAAAAACAAGAGAAGCTCAATAATTTAAATCGGCAACTTAAGGACATACAAAAACAACATAAAAATGGCGTGAAACCAAATATTGGAGTGACAATTAAAAAACTGGAAAATGAGATAGATGAGATATACTCAGAGGAAGTTAAAAAGAAAATGGTATTTCTAAAACAGGGATATTATGAGTCAGGTAGTAAAGCAATGAAATTATTGGCACAAAAATTGAGGAAACAGCAAGCTGAAAATACCATCACCAAAATAAGATGCTCCCGAACAAAGGAAATACAACATAAACTAGAAGAGATCCAACATAGCTTTGAAGAACACAACAAGAATTTATACTTGCAACCAAAACTAGATAATATAAATGAAATAGGAAAATTTCTTGAACTTTTGGACTTATCTAAAGTTACACAGGAACAAAACAAAACCTTAGTGGCAAAGATAACTGACAATGAAGTAAAGGCCCCAATATCAAGGCATAAACCACACAAGAGTCTGGGTTCAGATGGCTTTTTGGGCTGAATGGTACAAATGTTTTAGGGATCAAATAACTCCAAAACTATGTCACATATGTAATTGGGCTCTCAAAAAGTTCCCCCCTTCGTGGAGGGCAGCTATAATTTCAGTAATACCAAAAGAAGGCAAAGATAAATTAAACTGTAAACAGTACCGACCAATTTTGGTGTTAAATGTAGATTATAAAATATTTATGTCTATATTAGTCAGAAGAATAGAGAAAATTTTACCATCTCTCATTCACCTGGACCAGACGGAGTTCATCCACCAGAGACAGACCCAAGACAGCTTGAGAAGGACTTTACATATAATGTGGAATATACATCAAAATAAGACACCAGCGATGCTTATGGGATTAGATGAAGAGAATGCATTTGATTCAGTCAGATGGACCTTCCCGTATAAAGTACTGGATAAGTTTGGCTTTCACAAAACTCTTATTCAGGCTTCCCAGGCCATATATAATACCCCTACAGCAAGAGTTAAAATCAATGGCAGCCTCTCAAAACCCTTTATATTAGAACGTTCATGCAGGCAGGGGTGTCCCTGTTCACCACTTCTCTTCGCCCTTTTTATTGAGCCTCTCAGTTAATTTATTTGACAAACTACAGAGATTACTGGAGTAAATAGGAGAGGAGCACAAATTATCACTATTTGCAGATGATGTATTAGACTTTTTGACCCAACCCTCAAGGTCCCCACCAGCACTAATGTTATCTTTGGGAAAATTTGGTCAATTATCAGGCTACAAGTTAAATGTTCAAAAAACCCAGATTTTGACCGTCAACTTTGATCCACCAAAGCAGATTCTAAATAAATATGGTCTGAGATGTGACACAAAGTTAATGAAGTACTTAGGAGTTAACCTCACCCAAGATGTTACAAAATTATTTGGAGCTAACCACGCCCCTCTAAACTTGAAATTAAAATCAGACATTTCTAGATGGAACCTCCTACCCTTCCTTAATCTAACTTCAAGGACTGACTTAATTAAAATGGTTATTCTGCATCGCCTATTATATCTTTTCCAGACGCTACCAATTAAAATAAATGATCAGCAATTCATTGAATTGGATAAGTTGATTTCTCGTTACATTTGGATGGGTAAGAAACCAAGAATAAGATACAAAACGATGCAGTTATCAAAAGAGAAAGGGGGTATGGCATTGCCAGTTTTAAGGGAATACTACTATGCAGTGCAACTAAGACCACTGGTGTGTGTTTGTGATCCACAATTTAGGGCAAGGCGGAAGGAAATAGATGAGGCAGAACCCAAAGGACCACCACTACAAGACACAATAGCAGATAGTAAATTAAGAAATAATCTAAATGATAAAGACAACCCATGGATAAAAGTAAGTCTAAAAACATGGCGGAAAATAGTCAAAAACCATAACCTGAAGGGTACAGAGAAGATACTACAATGGTGTGCGTACGATGCGGATTTTATACCAAACAGGAGAGACTCTAGATTCAAAACATGGAGGAGAACTGGGGTAACTGCTTACTATTGTTTCATATTCATACAGAAGGGAGTTGTAAAAAGTTTTGAAATGTGCAAGAGGGAATATGAATTGGAGAACAAAGACCTCTTTAGGGATTTACAGATACGGCATCGCTTGAATGAGATCATGGCAGAGGGATCAGGAAAATTGGGCAGTGACATACTAAATGTTTTTGTGACAGCCTATGTATTCGGGAGTGGATGTGGAATATTATCCAGACTATACAAAAGTTTTCATGTCTCCTCAAACACAAACACTCAACATGTTAAAAGTAAATGGCAAAGAGAGAGAGGAGTGCTAACATCTGAAGAAGAATGGGAGAATATTTGTAAATTACAATGGAAAACTACACATTCCCACAGCTGGATGGAATTTGGGTGGAAAAGTATCATGAGGTTCTTTATTACCCCTGCACAAAAGAGACATCAAGGTGTTGGTACAAATTGTAGGAGGTTATGTGGTTCAACGGCAGCCAATAATTACCACATATTCTGAGGCTGCCCGAATCTCACATCTTTTTGGTGAGAAGTTCATAAATGTTTGGAAACTGTATTTCAAACAATTATTCCATTTGATGTTTTCACACTGTATTTGGGAGCTGCAGTACTGCATACTCAATCTGCAGCAGACAAATACCTAATGAGAGTATTACTTGTGGGAGGGAAGAAGGCCTTGACTAAGAAATGGTTACAACCAGATGCTCCAACATTAGATGATTGGTATAAAATTATACATGACATTTACATTATGGAAAGACTGACATTTTCTATAAAGATGCAATCAGAGAAATTTCTGAGATGGTGGACAAAATGGGTCGGGTATATGGGTCCATGGAGACCTACCCTTCTATAAAATATTGATTTTACAGGATCACCAAAAGATTGTGTCGTGAGTGTATCTTCATGAGTAGAAGAGTGAGAATGACAGCTTATTTGTTCATTTGTTTTTTTTGGTTCAAGAATGTATATATATGTTTAAAATGTAATAAAAGGAAGGAAGAGCAGCAGCTGTAAGGTTAATATCATTGATATTGATTGATATTATGCATGACATATATGGATATGGATATGTGTACGATTTGAATAACTTGAACTTGACACAAATGTTGACTATGTATGATCTCCCCAATAAAAATAAAATAAAAAAAAGATTACAAATAGCGGCTTTGTAATCCTTTGCACAGAAATATAAGAAAAACAGAAACACGCGTACCTTAGGATTGGCCTCCAGGTAGTTGTAAAGGACGTTGATAGAAATGGTGAGGTCTCCGGTGTTAAAGGGGTATGATCTGTTCCAACCTTGAGGACCAAATTTCCTCCTCTCTGCCACCACTGCATGGAAGTAGCACAGGGCAAACCAAATGCTCTTAAACTCATTCTCCCTTGCACACATATCCAGCATGTCCTACAAAAGATAAAGACAAAGAGTGACACATTTAATACAAGCAGCAGTACTTAACGAATTGTACAGCTGCATGAAAGGAATTCTGCTAGTATGTTACAGGTAAAAAGTTGTGGCAGGTTGCCCTGTGATCTGTTTTACTTTGTCAAGTCCCTAGTGGTGCGGCTCACTAACTGACTGACAATGAGATTACTAGATGGCAATAAAAGCCAACGATGAGATTCCTTTTTAATTGTCACAACTTGTCAGGCGCTTTCAGCCTCCAATCGTCTCCTGGGTTCATTATTCCAGACAGGCAAATAAAAAACTGGACGTAAATGACATTGTAATCTCTAGGGGGAGAGGCAGTTAAATAAGCATGCCAATAACCCCTATGGAAACAGGAAGGCTAAATTCTCTTTATTCCAGCATGTGTCATGGTAAGTACAGCGGTGAAGGCCCTTTCACTTTCCCTGCTGCAGTGCCCTGGGGAGCTGACTCCTACAAGGTACACGTAGAGTGCAGACTGACTACCACACACACACACACACACACACACACACACACACACACACACACACACACACACACACACACACACACACACACACACACACACACACACACACACACACACACACACACACACACACACACACACACACACACACACACACACACACACACACACCCTCCCTTTTGGAGGTTTAGTTAATATTCTGCACGATACTCCTCTGCTCAACACAGCTGAAAGAGATGCATAGCCTCCCTATTCATGACCTGTGGATCGGAGAGAAACAGCATGCAGTCAGATCGCAGAGAGAAGACATATAAACACACAAAATTGCACCTGCACATGCACTGATAAACACACTTGATATCTATGAACTGACAGGGTTCCGAGATTAACATCTGGGTATGCATGAATGTGATTACACTGGCATTAAGATAAAAATTGTAAATCCATAAGAGCTTATTTTACAATGGTATAATACAAAAGTTATCTTGGCAAAGCTGTGCCATTGTGCCAGTTACTGACACCAACCAAGACTCTGTGGAGGGACAGAGTCTGTGGAGCTGCATGCATCTACTGGTAAAGAGATCAGGAGGAAAATGTAATTTCTCTGGATTAGCACTGGCTTTAGCCATGCGGGTGGGTTATTACAGAGAGTTAGCCTAACATTGATTAGCTTTCACTGTGTACACATGACTGGAATATTCCCCAATTCCTTGCCTCAGTGGACCTCCCTGCAGCTCTGCGTAAGGCAGGGATCATACACACGCTGCACTTATAGGGCAGATAGACATCGACAAACTAAGAATCGTGAAAATGAACTGGGAGGAAGCTGAGCACTCAGGTAATGGTGTGGAGGAAGATGCATTGGCAACAAAGCACTGAAGTAATGGTAAGGATTAGATAGAGACAAAGTACTGATAAGGTAAAGAAAAGCTGGGAGAGGTCAGTGTAGCACACTGCACTGTAATTATGAGGGCCTAGGAACATGATACTGTCTGGCAGTTCTCTGTTAACGAACAAAAAGTAGCAAATTGGCTTTGTTAAGATGTCTGTTTTCACATAATACCACCATCACCCTGCAGAATGTATCCACAGAAATGTCTATTGTTAGTATGTGCCATGTTCACATCTGTCCTCCTGAGATAACAGGTAATTACAGGGTGAGTGAAAGGTGACTAAGCCATCTGTTAACTGCTACACTTCTGCAAATTGGCAACTTGATGAGAAATCTGGAGTGAAAACTGGTATATGTTGTCTCAACTGTCAGTCATAGCAAAGAGAAAAATGAGCCTTCAGTGGTAGGTAGCATGTATCAAAATGAAAAATTAGTTTCCTTCAAACATTAAAGATTCCATGGAATGTGCACATGAACTCCTTTAGGAAAATTGGGTCACAGTCTTTCTTTTTCTTTCTTTCTTTCTTTCTTTCTTTCTTTCTTTCTTTCTTTCTTTCTTTCTGTCTTTCAATTTCTTTACAAACATTCCATCATGTCAGATGCCTTTTTAGTGATTTAAACTAAGATTGAAAAGATTTTAAAAGGAAGTAGTCCATTTGAATTATTTTTATTTGAATAAATAATATTGATAAGCCACAAACATTCCATCTTACAACAAATTCCAAAGTTACATAAGATATATTTTCAGAAAAAAAATGCGAAGTCCAACAGCAAATAATTCCATAATCTAGAATGGCCCATTTCAGTGTTAAATTTAAGTGTAATTTTTAAATACTTTATTACGGTATATATACTACCGTTCAAAAGTTTGTGGTCACCCAGGCAATTTCATGCTTTCCATGAGAATTCACACTTACATTCATGGGCTAACATAATTGCGCAAGGGTTTCCTAATCATCATCTCTGGATGTGTTACCTGGTTGAAGTTGTCCAGGGCCTTGTGTAGGTTGGCGTGCATGCCAGTAGGTAATTCATTAGTGATCTTGATGGAGTTCTCCAGGATGCCCTGGGGGATGATGTGTCCCTCATGGGTGGAAGAGGGCTCAGCACTGACAAACACCCTGAAGTTCTCATGGCTGCCTTCTGCGTGCTGCTCCAGAAGTTTCTCTAGGGTGCCCAGCCACTGAGCCACCAGGTGGATGTTCTGCAAGGAAGAAAAGGAAACAGAACCAGCAAAGGTCGGGTTAAGGAAGAAAACTGTATGTTATTTGTAGGGGATGTTCAAGTTGTTAGACAAAATTACTTCTCCCCTGTGAGTGTAGAGAACCTAACATACATCCAGATAATGTTTTTACTGGATATGTATGAAAGTCTGGGCTTTAATGGATAACACATAACAGCTTAATAAGGTACTTGATGTTGGAATTGCAAGCATAATTTAGTTTTGTAATGACAACGAGCAAAACGGAGCAATTAAAATGTTGCATATTCCCCTCTTTTCACTGTGACTTTGATGTGGCACCAAATTAAATGGTACATAGCACTTGAAACCCATTTCCAGGTTGCTGACATTAAGTGACCATTCTCTGGCGAAACTTCAGCCTTACTTTTCTGCATATTCATCTCTTGATGCAGCACAAGAACCAGAGCTGACTTGTACTATCACATAAGCATGGATGAGCTCAATTTTCCTTCTCAACTGTCCTGACACTTACAGGATATCCTGTGAATGATAAGGAGTCAGCCAAGGCCCACACATCTCATGCAGCACTGCCCATTCCCAAAATCTAATTACAGCACTAATAACTCCAGTCATTAATTCATAAGCCTCTTTACTTTCTCATTTCCCTTTGCTCTCCATATTTAATCTTCCTTATGATGGCTGAAGTTAGCCTTCTTTCCGAACGACAGGACACGACAGGGAGTGGAACGTCAATTTTTGGGAGAGTCACTGAAAAAAGACAAAAGTTTAACTTTGTGCGAGTGAGAAGTCCAAAAGGAGCTGGAAGCTGAGAAGGGCATAAGTTAGTTTTCCTCTTGATGCCTTAGAGAATAATGAACGGTATACAAATTAAAAGTCTAAATTCAAGCGCTTTTTCATCAAGCCAGAGTACAACCCTTCCTCTTGGCATGTAAATAGTTTGGCAATAAAGAGGGCCAACAGAAGAAGTGAGAGACTGCCTCAGAACTTGTCACTGTAATGAAACCATTCATCCTCTGACTGCAGGCGGAGAAGAGGGGGAGGAACGGAGAGAGAGAGCGACCAGCAGGCCGACAGACAAACAAATAAGACAGAGGAGCAGCCACTTTTTTATGGCTTTTTAATTAATTTTCAGGTGCAACACTTTTTGTTCCCTCAACGTCTTCTTGATAAAGGCCTCCCAGCTCCTATGATGACTGTGCTGATATTACATCAAAGAGTCACCTATTTACATAATAATGTGAAAGTTTAATCTAAAACACACACTGGCAAGGTCTTTGATGCATTGCTATCAAATACTACCCAAGGGAAAGCACAATGGAACATCTAACTGCACACGCTGGCTCATATTCTAGCAAATACAAACACAAGCAGGTGCATGCACGCAATCTTTTTCTTTCACACATGCAAAAACACATTGGTCAAAGAGCAGCACCGAGGACAGTTGCCCAGCTGGGCTCCAGTGCCGAGGAGGCGGTGGCCCTGCAGGGTGGAAGCAGCCAGACTTCAGACTGACGTAGAAACATTGCAAACAGGGCTGAGGGACAAATAGGACTGCCAACACAAAGCAGGCACTGACAGCATGACAGACTGCCGAGTTTAAATTTATAATTTGTGAGCATAAATTCACAAATATGGGGGATACAGTTTACAGATTTTGGAATTCTTAGTTTTTAATGGTCAGCTAACTCTCTGTAATGCAGTTTAATTTCATTCCACGGTGGTCAGGTGTATAGTGTGGCACAACTTCCTTCTTATGTGCTACAGTTTATGTATAGTTTCATGTTAGTGTATTTGTCCCCTCAAGTGGTATTAGTTCTCCTAGTAGGACCCTTGTTGCTGCTTGGATTACCTGAGAACACTGAGCAATGAACAGTGCTGAGATATATGTTTCACTGACTGGAAACATTGAAACTGAATTTTACAGTGAGGAAAGTAGTTCTGCATTCCTCCATCTTGAAGTTCTTGAAGAGTATAAAATGTCACTTTATACACTGCTGAACTGCAAAATAATTCACTTCACATTACAAAACAGGGAATGAACAGGGTCATCTACACGTATACAACAGTTAAAATTAATCTTCTCCAACTCTCAGAGTAAGATTTCATTTCTGAATTGTTTAGGTTTCAAAGACATCTGGCTCTTCCTTACAAAGAAAGTGCAGAGAGGACATTGTGGTCGAGCATTTTCATCAAATTGTCCCTTCTATCTGCTCTTCTTTCTGTCGCTGGATCCAAATGGGGTGGCTTTAGCAGTAAATGTGTGACAAGGCTAGCAAGTTTAAGCCACTCGATTCTGACTGCCTGGCCAATGTGGGATATTCAACTCCAATCTGCCCGATTGATTGCCTCTCTATATCTCCCCTCCTCCCTCCCAGAGGGCTTCTTCAAAGTTTTTGCATCTCTGTCTCCCAGGCCTATCTGAGCAGAAGCTGCTGTTCTACGCCATAATTACCCGTCAAGCGAAGGGGAACCTGCCATTGACCTGGCCCCTTTGCTGATGGAGTTGGGCCTGTTAGCGGCAGAGTAAAGGTGGACTGAGATGAGATGGCGGCCCTGAATAGGTAGGAGGATGGCTGAGACGAGTAGGCTGAAGAGGAGAGGGAGAGACAGCAAGTTAGTAGGAAAGGTGAGGGGACATGAGGATTGATAAGAGGGTAGATGCTGGAGAAGATGATAAGACCAAAGTATGAAAGTTATGCGATGGAATGAGAGGGTTGTAAAAGGAGCAGAAGAGAG
>NC_072783.1:14135075-14223755 GCF_022539595.1 Amphiprion ocellaris | reverse complement strand
CCATGTGGTTATATACATTGACAGTCATAGCGCCACCTTGTGGTAGCAGGAAATTGACATTTTTTACATGTTGATGTACTATTCTTAGCACGTTGATCAGATTCACCTCAAATGTGGTGACATAAGCCAGAACACATTGATGATGATTCCCAGAGAAAATGGTGGACTCGTCGTCAAGGGGCGTGTCTGTGGCGGCACGGCGAATTTCGATTTCTCGCCATGAAAATTGAATTATTAATATCTCAGCTGGAAATGATGCAATCCGGACCAAACTTGATGTGATGGACACCAGTCTGGGTCTGAACACATCCACACTCATAAATTTAGAAATACTCATAGCGCCACCTATTGGCAACAGGAAGAAATTGTCATTACATTTGCAGCCACCATTGATGGAAACTTTGTCATATCATCTTGAAAATTGGTCAGCTCAGTGGACACACCTAGGCGATGCCACAGTGTGAAGATTTTGACGATTCATAAAACTCTGTTGCCGTGGCAACGTATCGTTGCCGGAATAAACAAAGTACTTTTTGACAGGTTAAAAATGCTCATATGCTCGCCAAAATTGCCACACGCATCAGGACTGCTGAAATTTTTGATATTTTAGATCGAATTGCACATGGCTGTTGCAAAATGGCTCCATAGCGCCACCTGGAAAATGTCAAACATTTACTACGCCCAGTACGTGTCACCTGGAATTATGAAACTTGGTAGGCATATGTAACTCATCAAGACGCACAAAAATGTAATTGACACCCTTGGCCAAAACCCAACAGGAAGTCGGCCATTTTGAATTATATGTCATATGTTTTGACGATTTTGGGTCATTTTTGTACATTTTCAAAAGCTATAAACTCCAAACAGGGTAACACCGAGAGAGCTGAAATTCGGCCAGGATGTACTCCAGGCATGGTTGATCCAAAGTTATCAAAATGCTCCGCAAAAAGTCTGAGGGCGTGGCCATGGCGGCTTCCTGAATTTTGATGCTTCGCCATGAAACATCAACTGCTGTGTAACTGCCCTAAACATGCTCCAATCTGCCTCAAACTTTACATGTATGATCAGAGTCCTACCATGATGACATTCACATGCTGAAATACAGCCACATTCATAGCGCCACCTGGTGGATGGAAGGAAATGCTGTATAACTGGCCTGTACATGGTCCGATCTGGCTGAAATTTTATATGTGTGATCAGAGTCCCGACCCTGATCACATCCAGAGGCCAATGTACACTCTCGGTCATAGCACCACCCGGTGGATGGACAGAAAGGCTCTATAAGTAGCCTGAACATTCTCCAATCTGCCTGAAATTTTACACGTGATCAGAGTCCGGCCCTCATCGCATCCGTAGGCCAAAATGCACTCTCGGTCGCAGCGCCACCTGGTGGACGTGCGTGGATTCGCCGACCAGCAAGGATGCGAGGACCCGTCCAACGCTGCTTGCAGCTTTAATTAGGGTCCGAGCACCGAATGGTGCGAAGACCCTATTGGAATGCAAGGAATTATTATTAGGGTCCGAGCACCGAATGGTGCGAAGACCCTATTGGAATGCAAGGAATTATTTATTAGGGTCCGAGCACCGAATGGTGCGAAGACCCTATTGGAATGCAAGGAATTATTTATTAGGGTCCGAGCACCGAATGGTGCGAAGACCCTATTGAAATGCAAGGAATTATTAGGGTCCGAGCACCGAATGGTGCGAAGACCCTATTGAAACCCGTGGGTTTATTATTATTAGGGTCCGAGCACCGAATGGTGCGAAGACCCTATTGAAACCCGTGGGTTTATTATTATTATTTTTATTTTTTCTCCGACCAAAAGAATTGCACTTTTGGCGGCCTTATCATACCCCAAAACGCTTGTAACTTGGCATGCTCATCAGGACTGGCGAAAAATTTGATATTTTAGGGGAGTTGCGCATGTGTGTGGCAAAATGGCTCCATAGCGCCCCCTGGAAAATTGAAAATTTGGTCATTAGGCCAACTTGCACGACGTTTCATCTACAGCTACAAAGTTTTGCATGCTTATTCAGCACATCAGGCAACCCAAAAAAGTCAATCACAGCCATACTGTAAACCCAACAGGAAGTCGGCCATCTTGAATTAGCTGTAAATTTTTTTGATATTAATAACTCAGCAGGGGTAAGTCTGAGAGATGCCAAATTTGGCCAGTATATGCAACAGCCCAACCTGATAAAAAGTTATCAAAATGCTCTGCAAAAGTCAAAGGGCGTGGCCATGGCGACCCCCAGAAATATTGATCCTTCGCCATGAAACAGGAAGTGGTGTCTAACTCAGCTGTACATGCTCCAATCTGCCTGAAATTTTACATGTGGGATCAGGGTCCAGCTCTGACAACATCCATGTGATTATGTACATTGACAGTCATAGCGCCACCTTGTGGTAGCAGGAAATTGACATTTTTTACATGTTGATGTACTATTCTTAGCACGTTGATCAGATTCACCTCAAATGTGGTGACATAAGCCAGAACACATTGATGATGATTCCCAGAGAAAATGGTGACTCGTCGTCAAGGGGCGTGTCTGTGGTGACGCGGCGAATTTCGATTTCTCGCCATGAAAATTGAATTATTAATATCTCAGCTGGAAATGATCCAATCCGGACCAAACTTGATGTGATGGACACCGGTCCGGTTCTGAACACATCCGCATTCATAAATTTAGAAATACTCATAGCGCCACCTATTGGCAACAGGAAGAAATTGTCATCACATTTGCACGTGCCATTGCCAGAAACTTTGTCATATCATTCAGAAAATTGGTCAGGTGAGTGGTTACACCTTGACGATGCCACAGTGTGAAGATTTTGACGATTCATAAAACGCTGTTGCCGTGGCAACGTATCGTTGCCATAATAAACAAAGAACATTTTGACAGGTTAAAAATGCTCAAATGCTCGCCAAAATTACCACACATATCTGGACCGGCAACCCATTTGATATTTTAGGGAAACTGCACATGTGTGTGGTAAAATGGCTCCATAGCGCCACCTGCAAAATTTCAAACGGTTACTACGGCCACTACGTATGACCTAGAATCATGAAACTTGCTGGGCTTATGTAACTCGTCAAGACACAAAAAAATGTAATTGACACCCATGGCCAAAACCAGGACAGGAAGTCGGCCATTTTGAATTATATGTCATACTTTTTGACGATTTTGTGTCATTTTTGTACATTTTCAAAAGCTATAAACTCACATAGAGTAACACCGAGAGAGCTGAAATTCGGCCAGGGTGTACTCCAGGCATGGGTGATCAAAAGTTATCAAAATGCTCCGCAAAAGTCTGAGGGCGTGGCCATGGCGGCCTCCCGAATTTTGATACTTCGCCATGAAACATCAACTGCTGTGTAACTGCCCTAAACATACTCTAATCTGCCTCAAACTTTACATGTATGATCAGAGTCCCGCCCTGATGACATTCACATGCTGAAATACAGGCACAGTCATAGCGCCACCTGGTGGATAGAAGGAAAAGCTCTATAACTAGCCTGTACATGGTCCGATCTGCCTGAAATGTTATATGTGTCATCAGAGTGCGGACGTGATCACATCCATAGGCCGACATGCACTCTCGGTCACAGCGCCACCTGGTGGACGTGCGTGGATTCGACGACCAGCATGGATGCGAGGACCCGTCCAACGCTGCTTGCAGCTTTAATTATTATTATTCCACTTTTTTCTACGGACGTGGAAAATGCATTTTTGGCGGCCTTATCATACCCCAAAACGCGTGAAACTTGGCATGCTCATCAGGACCTGCGAAAAATTTGATATTTTATGGGAGTTGCACATGTGTGTGGGAAAATGGCTCTATAGCGCCCCCTGGAAAATTGAAAATTTGGTCATTAGGCCAACTTGCACGACGTTTCATCCACAGCTACAAAATTTTGTATGCATATTCAGCACATCAGGAAACACAGAAAAGTCAATCACGGCCACACCCTAAACCCAACAGGAAGTCGGCCATCTTGAATTAGCTGTGAATTTTGATGAGATTAATAACTCAGCGGGGGTAAGTCTGACAGACATCAAATTTGCCCAGCATATGCAACCCTGCCTCCCCATGAAAAGTTATCAAAATGCTCTGCAAAAGTCAAAGGGCGTGGCCATTGCGACCCTCAGAAATATTGATCCTTCGCCATGAAACAGGAAGGGGTGTCTAACTCTACTGTACATGCTCCAATCTGCCTGAAATTTTACATGTGTGATCAGGGTCCAGCCCTGACGACATCCATGTGATTATGTACATTGAAAGTCATAGCGCCACCTTCTGGTAGCAGGAAATTGACAATTTCTACACTTTGATGTACTATTCTTAGCACGTTGATCAGATTCACCTCAAATGTGGTGACATAAGCCAGAACACATTGATGATGATTCCCAGAGAAAATGGTGACTCGTCGTCAAGGGGCGTGTCTGTGGCGGCACGGCGAATTTCGATTTCTCGCCATGAAAATTGAATTATTAATATCTCAGCTGGAAATGATGCAATCCGGACCAAACTTGATGTGATGGACACCAGTCTGGGTCTGAACACATCCACACTCATAAATTTAGAAATACTCATAGCGCCACCTATTGGCAACAGGAAGAAATTGTCATTACATTTGCAGCCACCATTGACGGAAACTTTGTCATATCATCTTGAAAATTGGTCAGCTCAGTGGACACACCTAGGCGATGCCACAGTGTGAAGATTTTGACGATTCATAAAACTCTGTTGCCGTGGCAACGTATCGTTGCCGGAATAAACAAAGTACTTTTTGACAGGTTAAAAATGCTCATATGCTCGCCAAAATTGCCACACGCATCAGGACTGCTGAAATTTTTGATATTTTAGATGAATTGCACATGGCTGTTGCAAAATGGCTCCATAGCGCCACCTGGAAAATGTCAAACATTTACTACGCCCAGTACGTGTCACCTGGAATTATGAAACTTGGTAGGCATATGTAACTCATCAAGACGCACAAAAATGTAATTGACACCCTTGGCCAAAACCCAACAGGAAGTCGGCCATTTTGAATTATATGTCATATGTTTTGACGATTTTGGGTCATTTTTGTACATTTTCAAAAGCTATAAACTCAAACAGGGTAACACCGAGAGAGCTGAAATTCGGCCAGGATGTACTCCAGGCATGGTTGATCCAAAGTTATCAAAATGCTCCGCAAAAGTCTGAGGGCGTGGCCATGGCGGCTTCCTGAATTTTGATGCTTCGCCATGAAACATCAACTGCTGTGTAACTGCCCTAAACATGCTCCAATCTGCCTCAAACTTTACATGTATGATCAGAGTCCTACCATGATGACATTCACATGCTGAAATACAGCCACATTCATAGCGCCACCTGGTGGATGGAAGGAAATGCTGTATAACTGGCCTGTACATGGTCCGATCTGGCTGAAATTTTATATGTGTGATCAGAGTCCGACCCTGATCACATCCAGAGGCCAATGTACACTCTCGGTCATAGCACCACCCGGTGGATGGACAGAAAGGCTCTATAAGTAGCCTGAACATTCTCCAATCTGCCTGAAATTTTACACGTGATCAGAGTCCGGCCCTCATCGCATCCGTAGGCCAAAATGCACTCTCGGTCGCAGCGCCACCTGGTGGACGTGCGTGGATTCGCCGACCAGCAAGGATGCGAGGACCCGTCCAACGCTGCTTGCAGCTTTAATTAGGGTCCGAGCACCGAATGGTGCGAAGACCCTATTGGAATGCAAGGAATTATTATTAGGGTCCGAGCACCGAATGGTGCGAAGACCCTATTGGAATGCAAGGAATTATTTATTAGGGTCCGAGCACCGAATGGTGCCAAGACCCTATTGAAATGCAAGGAATTATTAGGGTCCGAGCACCGAATGGTGCGAAGACCCTATTGAAACCCGTGGGTTTATTATTATTAGGGTCCGAGCACCGAATGGTGCGAAGACCCTATTGAAACCCGTGGGTTTATTATTATTATTTTTATTTTTTCTCCGACCAAAAGAATTGCACTTTTGGCGGCCTTATCATACCCCAAAACGCTTGTAACTTGGCATGCTCATCAGGACTGGCGAAAAATTTGATATTTTAGGGGAGTTGCGCATGTGTGTGGCAAAATGGCTCCATAGCGCCCCCTGGAAAATTGAAAATTTGGTCATTAGGCCAACTTGCACGACGTTTCATCTACAGCTACAAAGTTTTGCATGCTTATTCAGCACATCAGGCAACCCAAAAAAGTCAATCACAGCCATACTGTAAACCCAACAGGAAGTCGGCCATCTTGAATTAGCTGTAAATTTTTTTGATATTAATAACTCAGCAGGGGTAAGTCTGAGAGATGCCAAATTTGGCCAGTATATGCAACAGCCCAACCTGATAAAAAGTTATCAAAATGCTCTGCAAAAGTCAAAGGGCGTGGCCATGGCGACCCCCAGAAATATTGATCCTTCGCCATGAAACAGGAAGTGGTGTCTAACTCAGCTGTACATGCTCCAATCTGCCTGAAATTTTACATGTGGGATCAGGGTCCAGCTCTGACAACATCCATGTGATTATGTACATTGACAGTCATAGCGCCACCTTCTGGTAGCAGGAAATTGACATTTTTTACATGTTGATGTACTATTCTTAGCACGTTGATCAGATTCACCTCAAATGTGGTGACATAAGCCAGAACACATTGATGATGATTCCCAGAGAAAATGGTGACTCGTCGTCAAGGGGCGTGTCTGTGGTGACGCGGCGAATTTCGATTTCTCGCCATGAAAATTGAATTATTAATATCTCAGCTGGAAATGATCCAATCCGGACCAAACTTGATGTGATGGACACCGGACCGGTTCTGAACACATCCGCATTCATAAATTTAGAAATACTCATAGCGCCACCTATTGGCAACAGGAAGAAATTGTCATCACATTTGCACGTGCCATTGCCAGAAACTTTGTCATATCATTCAGAAAATTGGTCAGGTGAGTGGTTACACCTTGACGATGCCACAGTGTGAAGATTTTGACGATTCATAAAACGCTGTTGCCGTGGCAACGTATCGTTGCCATAATAAACAAAGAACATTTTGACAGGTTAAAAATGCTCAAATGCTCGCCAAAATTACCACACATATCTGGACCGGCAACCCATTTGATATTTTAGGGAAACTGCACATGTGTGTGGTAAAATGGCTCCATAGCGCAACCTGGAAAATTTCAAACGGTTACTACGGCCACTACGTATGACCTAGAATCATGAAACTTGCTGGGCTTATGTAACTCGTCAAGACACAAAAAAATGTAATTGACACCCATGGCCAAAACCAGGACAGGAAGTCGGCCATTTTGAATTATATGTCATACTTTTTGACGATTTTGTGTCATTTTTGTACATTTACAAAAGCTATAAACTCACATAGAGTAACACCGAGAGAGCTGAAATTCGGCCAGGATGTACTCCAGGCATGGGTGATCAAAAGTTATCAAAATGCTCCGCAAAAGTCTGAGGGCGTGGCCATGGCGGCCTCCCGAATTTTGATACTTTGCCATGAAACATCAACTGCTGTGTAACTGCCCTAAACATACTCTAATCTGCCTCAAACTTTACATGTATGATCAGAGTCCCGCCCTGATGACATTCACATGCTGAAATACAGGCACAGTCATAGCGCCACCTGGTGGATAGAAGGAAAAGCTCTATAACTAGCCTGTACATGGTCCGATCTGCCTGAAATGTTATATGTGTCATCAGAGTGCGGACGTGATCACATCCATAGGCCGACATGCACTCTCGGTCGCAGCGCAACCTGGTGGACGTGCGTGGATTCGACGACCAGCATGGATGCGAGGACCCGTCCAACGCTGCTTGCAGCTTTAATTATTTTTAGTTTTTCTCCAACCAAAAGAATTGCACTTTTGGCGGCCTTATCATATCCCAAAACGCTTGTAACTTGGCATGCTCATCAGGACTGGCGAAAAATTTGATATTTTAGGGGAGTTGCGCATGTGTGTGGCAAAATGGCTCCATAGCGCCCCCTGGAAAATTGAAAATTTGGTCATTAGGCCAACTTGCACGATGTTTCATCTACAGCTACAAAGTTTTGCATGCTTATTCAGCACATCAGGAAACCCAAAAAAGTCAAACACAGCCATACTGTAAACCCAACAGGAAGTCGGCCATCTTGAATTAGCTGTAAATTTTTTTGATATTAATAACTCAGCAGGGGTAAGTCCGAGAGATGTCAAATTTGGCCAGTACATGCAACACTGCCTCCTGATGAAAAGTTATCAAAATGCTCCACAAAACTCAAAGGGCGTGGCCATGGCGACCCCCAAAATTATTGATCCTTCGCCATGAAACAGGAAGTGGTATCTAACTCAGCTGTACATGCTCCAATCTGCCTGAAATTTTACATGTGGGATCAGGGTCCAGCCCTGACAACATCCATGTGATTATGTACATTGACAGTCATAGCGCCACCTTGTGGTAGCAGGAAATTGACATTTTTTACATGTTGATGTACTATTCTTAGCACGTTGATCAGATTCACCTCAAATGTGGTGACATAAGCCAGAACACATTGATGATGATTCCCAGAGAAAATGGTGACTCGTCATCAAGGGGCGTGTCTGTGGTGACGCGGCGAATTTCGATTTCTCGCCATGAAAATTGAATTATTAATATCTCAGCTGGAAATGATCCAATCCGGACCAAACTTGATGTGATGGACACCAGTCCGGTTCTGAACACATCCACATTCATAAATTTAGAAATACTCATAGCGCCACCTATTGGCAACAGGAAGAAATTGTCATTACATTTGCACGTGCCATTGCCAGAAACTTTGTCATATCATTCAGAAAATTGGTCAGGTGAGTGGTTACACCTTGACGATGCCACAGTGTGAAGATTTTGACGATTCATGAAACGCTGTTGCCGTGGCAACGTATCGTTGCCATAATAAACAAAGAACATTTTGACAGGTTAAAAATGCTCAAATGCTCGCCAAAATTACCACACATATCTGGACCGGCAACCCATTTGATATTTTAGGGAAACTGCACATGTGTGTGGTAAAATGGCTCCATAGCGCCACCTGGAAAATTTCAAACGGTTACTACGGCCACTACGTATGACCTAGAATCATGAAACTTGCTAGGCTTATGTAACTCGTCAAGACACAAAAAAAATGTAATTGACACCCATGGCCAAAACCCAAAAGGAAGACGGCCATTTTGAATTATATGTCATACTTTTTGACGATTTTGTGTCATTTTTGTACATTTTAAAAAGCTATAAACTCACATAGGGTAACACCGAGAGAGCTGAAATTCGGCCAGGATGTACTCCAGGCATGGGTGATCAAAAGTTATCAAAATGCTCCGCAAAAGTCTGAGGGCGTGGCCATGGCGGCCTCCCGAATTTTGATACTTCGCCATGAAACATCAACTGCTGTGTAACTGCCCTAAACATACTCTAATCTGCCTCAAACTTTACATGTATGATCAGAGTCCCGCCCTGATGACATTCACATGCTGAAATACAGCTACAGTCATAGCGCCACCTGGTGGATAGAAGGAAAAGCTCTATAACTAGCCTGTACATGGTCCGATCTGCCTGAAATGTTATATGTGTCATCAGAGTGCGGACGTGATCACATCCATAGGCCGACATGCACTCTCGGTCGCAGCGCCACCTGGTGGACGTGCGTGGATTTGACGACCAGCATGGATGCGAGGACCCGTCCAACGCTGCTTGCAGCTTTAATTATTATTATTCCGCTTTTTTCTACGGACGTGGAAAATGCATTTTTGGCGGCCTTATCATACCCCAAAACGCTTGAAACTTGGCATGCTCATCAGGACCTGCGAAAAATTTGATATTTTATGGGAGTTGCGCATGTGTGTGGGAAAATGGCTCTATAGCGCCCCCTGGAAAATTGAAAATTTGGTCATTAGGCCAACTTGCACGACGTTTCATCCACAGCTACAAAATTTTGTATGCATATTCAGCACATCAGGAAACACAGAAAAGTCAATCACGGCCACACCCTAAACCCAACAGGAAGTCGGCCATCTTGAATTAGCTGTGAATTTTGATGAGATTGATAACTCAGCGGGGGTAAGTCTGACAGACATCAAATTTGCCCAGCATATGCAACCCTGCCTCCTCATGAAAAGTTATCAAAATGCTCTGCAAAAGTCAAAGGGCGTGGCCATTGCGACCCTCAAAAATATTGATCCTTCGCCATGAAACAGGAAGTGGTGTCTAACTCTACTGTACATGCTCCAATCTGCCTGAAATTTTACATGTGTGATCAGGGTCCAGCCCTGACGACATCCATGTGATTATGTACATTGACAGTCATAGCGCCACCTTCTGGTAGCAGGAAATTTACAATTTCTACACTTTGATGTACTATTCTTAGCACGTTGATCAGATTCACCTCAAATGTGGTGACATAAGCCAGAACACATTGATGATGATTCCCAGAGAAAATGGTGACTCGTCGTCAAGGGGCGTGTCTGTGGCGGCGCGGCGAATTTTGATTTCTCGCCATGAAAATTGAATTATTAATATCTCAGCTGGAAATGATGCAATCCGGACCAAACTTGATGTGATGGACACCAGTCAGGTTCTGAACACATCCACACTCATAAATTTAGAAATACTCATAGCGCCACCTATTGGCAAAAGGAAGAATTTGTCATTACATTTGCACCTACCATTGCCAGAAAAATTGTCATATCATCCTGAAAATTGGTGAGCTCAGTGTTTCCCCCTTGACGATGCCACAGTGTGAAGATTTTGACGATTCATAAAATTCTGTTGCCGTGGCAACGCATCGTTGCCGTAATAAACAAAGTACTTTTTGACAGGTTAAAAATGCTCAAATGCTCGCCAAAATTACCACACACATCTGGACCGGCAACCCATTTCATATTTTAGGGAAACTGCACATGTGTGTTGCAAAATGGCTTCATAGCGCCACCTGGAAAATTTCAAACAGTTACTACAGCCAGTACGTGTCACCTAGAATTATGAAATTTGATACACATATGTAACTTGTCATTGACACCCATGCCCAAAATCCAACAGGAAGTCGGCCATTTTGAATTATATGTCATATGTTTTGACGATTTTGGGTCATTTTTAGACATTTTCAAAAGCTATGAACTCAAACAGGGTAACACAGAGAGAGATGAAATTCGGCCAGGATGTACTACACACATGGGTGATCAAAAGTTATCAAAATGCTCCGCAAAAGTCTGAGGGCGTGGCCATGGCAGCCTCCTGAATTTTGATGCTTCGCCATGAAACATCAACTGCTGTGTAACTGCCCTAAACATGCTCCAATCTGCCTCAAACTTTACATGTATGATCAGAGTCCAGCCCTGATGACATTCACATGCTGAAATACAGCCACAGTCATAGCGCCACCTGGTGGATGGAAGGAAATGCTGTATAACTGGCCTGTACATGGTCCGATCTGCCTGAAATTTTATATGTGTGATCAGAGTCCGACCCTCATCACATCCATAGGCCAATACACTCTTGGTGACAGCGCCACCTGGTGGATGGACAAGAAAAGCTCTATAACTAGCCTGTAGATGGTCCGATCTGCCTGAAAGTTTACATGTGTGATCAGAGTCCGACCCTCATCACATCCATAGGCCAATATACACTCTCGGTTGCAGCGCCACCTGGTGGATGGACAGGAAATGCTCTATAAGTAGCCTGAACATGCTCCAATCTGCCTGAAATTTTACACGTGTGATCAGAGTCCGGCCCTCTTCGCATCCGTAGGCCGACATGCACTCTCGGTCGCAGCGCCGCCTGGTGGACGTGCGCAGATTCGCCGACCAGCAAGGATGCGAGGACCCGTCCAACGCTGCTTGCAGCTTTATTAGGGTCCGAGCACCGAATGGTGCGAAGACCCTATTGAAACCCTAGGGTTTATTAGGGTCCGAGCACCAACGGTGCGAAGACCCTATTGGAATGCAAGGAATTATTTATTATTAGGGTCCGAGCACCGAATGGTGCGAAGACCCTATTGGAATGCAAGGAATTATTAGGGTCCGAGCACCACGAAGTGGTGCGAGGAACCTATTGAAACCCTAGGAATTATTATTATTATTATTCTTTGTCGGCCTCAAAAACGGCCTTTTTGACGCCCTAAACATATACGAAAACGCATGAAAATCGCCACACACATCAGGACCGGCGAAAAATTTGATATTTTAGGGGAATGGCACGCGTGCGTGCCAAAATGGCTCAATAGCGCCCCCTAGAAAATTACGAAAATTCAGCCCCCGGACAGCGTTCGACCTAGACTTCTGAAATTCGGCACACGTATGTAACTCATCAAGACGCACAAAAAAGCCTCTTGCATCATTACCCATAATGCAACAGGAAGTCAGCCATTTTGAATTATGAGTCATGTTTTGGACAATTTTGTGTCATTTTTGGACATTTTTTAAAATCTATAAACTCAAACAGCGTAACCCCAAGAGAGCTGAAACTTGGCCAGGATGTACTCCCGTCACGGGTGATCAAAAGTTATCAAAACGCTCTGCAAACGTCTGAGGGCGTGGAAATGGTGAGCCACGGAATGCGGCCATTTTGAAATATGATTCATATTTTGTCATTTTTGGACATTTTCAAAAGCTATTAACTCAAACAGCGTAACCGTGAGAGAGCTCAAATTTGGTCAGGATGTACGCCAATCATGGGTGATCAAATGTTATCAAAACGCTCCGCAAAAGTCTGAGGGCGTGGCCATGGCAACCAGTGGAATGCGACCATTTTGAATGTCTCGCCATGAAACAGGAAGTGCTATCTAACTAGCCTGTACATGCTCCAATCTGCTTCTAACTTTACATGTGTGATCAGAGTCCAGCCCTAATCATGTCCATAGGTCGATATATACTCACAGTCATAGCACCACCTGGCGGCCATTTTGAATTTCTCGCCATTAAACAGGAAGTGCTGTCTAACTAGCCTGTGCATGCTCCAATCTGCCTGAAATTTTACTTGCATGATCAGAGTCCAGCCCTAATCACATCTTTGCACAACTTGGCGGCCATTTTGGATTTTTCGCCATGAAACAGGAAGTGCTGTGTAACCAGCCTGTACATGCTCCAATCTGCTTGAAATTTTACATGTATGATCAGAGTCCGGCCCTAATCATATCTATGCACCACCTGGCAGCCATTTTGGATTTCTCGCCATGAAACAGGAAGTGCTGTGTAAGTAGCCTCTACATGGTCCAATCTGCCTGAAACTTGACTCTCTCAGTTACAGCACCTCCTGGTGGATATGAGTGGGCAAGCCGGGCCGCTCGGATGCGAGGACATGTCCAACGCTGCTTGCAGCTTTAATTTATTATTATTCTTTCTTTTACGACATTTTGAAATGCACTTTTGGCGGCCTTATCATACCCCAAAACGCATTAAAGTTGGCATGCTCATCAGGACTGGCGAAAAATTTGATATTTTATGGGAGTCGCGCATGTGTGTGGCTAAATGGCTCCATAGCGCCCCCTACAAAATTGAAAATGTGGTCATTAGGCCAACTGCCAAGATGTTTCATCTACAAGTACAATATTTGGGAGGCATATGCAGCACATGAGGACACACGAAAAAGTCAATCATGACCACGCCCTAAACCCAACAGGAAGTCGGCCATCTTGAATTAGCTGTAAATTTTTTGAGATTAATAACTCAGCGGGGGTAAGTCAGAGAGACGTCAAATTTGGCCAGTACATGCAACACTGCCTCATGATGAAAAGTTAGGTGAGGATCGCGAGATGCTGTGAGATCGCGAGATTCAGTGAGAGTGACGTAATTCAACATGGCGGCTCCCAGCTGCTAGATGAGAAGTAAACAAATCGCCGCTATCTCGACGTATTTGTATGAAAAATAAATAAATAAATAAATAAAACAACAACCTAACTAAATAGCCTGCTCAAGATCGGAAACGGTAGTGCTCACAGTGGAGGACCTTGAGAACTTTATTGACGACTACTTCGTCCGGTGCACGATGGAAGACGCCAACCCGAGCAAGAGGAAGAAGGCAGACTCCTCGACGGACACACAAGACTTGGAGGTCACGGATATCCAGGTAAGTGTTCTCGAGTCAATTAATAAGAAGCTCGATATCCTTAGCTTGCTTCACCAGGAGATAAAAGACCTGAAAGCAAGCCTGGAGTTCACCCACCAGCAGATCGAGGATCTGCAGAGGGACAACACCGAACTCCGGTCCACGCTGACAGCGGTCACTTCAGAGGTGTGTACACTTAAAAAAGAAAACAAAACCCTGAGGGAGACCGTCCTGGACATCCAGTCGAGGAGCATGCAGGACAACCTGATCTTTTCTGGTATCCCTGAGTCCACACCGGATAACCCAGAGACCCTTGTTAAAAACTTCATGGTGTCGGCGCTTAAAATCCCTGCGGAAACGGTGAAAAACATCACTTTCCACCGCGTCCACCGGCTCGGACCCCGAGGAGGAAACCGACACCGCCCCATCATTGCAAAGTTCGAGCACTTCCAGCAGAAAGTGCTCGTAAGAAGCAAAGGACGGGAGCTGAAAGGCTCGTCGTTCGGAATGAACGACCAGTTTCCCAGGGAAATCAACGAGAGGCGCAAAGTATTATATCCCATCATGAAAGAACACAGACAGAAAGGTAAACGGACTGCACTGGTTGTGGACAAACTATACATAGATGGGCAGCTATTTCGGGAACCCTCCATTACCCCCTGGCTCTTCTAAAAAAAAAAAAAAAAAAAAAAAAATGGCTTAAAGGTTTAATATATCACTTAGTCATTTATGTTAGAAAATGTTATTAAAAAAAAAAAAAAACAAAACAAAAAACTCACAGGTGTAAATGTCTCACTCTCCTAACCTACACTCCCCACTGGAGAACCCCCTCCTCCTTCTACTTTTCTCTCTCTCCCTCTCTATATGTCTCCCTTTAGCTCTCTCCCCCTCTCACACACTCACCCTCCACACTCTCACTCACACTCTATGTACCCCCCATGTTTATTGTGCTTGTATGTTTTATAATGTGTTTGTTGATAGTTTTTCAGGCAATGATGTGCTATTATATAATGTATATATAGATCCTGACCTGCTGTATACATCTCTCTCCAACACTCACAGCTCACAGACAGCAACAGACAGCTCACAAGGACACACACAGATGTTATATTACATTACTACATACTCAGTGACAGAACATCTTCTCTCTGTATGTTCAAGTTTAATATCGTAACCTGGAATGTTCATGGCATACGCTCACAAACAAAAAGAGTTAAAATCATGGACTATGTCTCTAAATTAAAAGCAGATATTTTGCTCCTTCAAGAAACACATTTACTACAGTCGGAAGAAAAATGTTTATCAGACTCGAATTATAGTATTATCTTTTCATCTTGTTATAACAGCAGACAAAGAGGGGTCTCCATTCTAGTCCATAAGAGAATTCCATTCACTTTAAACAGTACAGTAACGGACTCAGAGGGCAGATATATTATTATCCAGGCAACAATCTTTAATAAATTATATTCTATTGTAAACCTCTATGCTCCGAATAATGAAGATCCAGCATTCTTTCACACTGTTTTCTCTCACTTAGCAGACTTATCTGCTAACTCAATAACTATTATCGGTGGTGACTTCAACATAGTTTTAAACCCTTCAGTAGATCGATCTAATAGTCCAATACACGTTAAACAGTCACAATCAGTTAAAGTCATACATGACTATATGAAAGATTTCGGACTAGACGACGTCTGGAGACTCAAAAACCCTACAAAGAGGGACTATACGTTTTTCTCTCCGGTGCACAAAACATTTTCAAGAATTGACTTTTTCCTCTTAAATAACTCTATCGCACATAAAGTTACTACTAAAATCCACCCAATCATTATCAGCGACCATGCACCAATATCACTCAGCCTGCAAACAGATTCCATCCCTAAACCTCCTCAGACTTGGCGCCTCAACATCTCTCTACTCAAAGATCCAGAATTTGATCGAGTAATAAGGAGTGAGTGGGCAGACTTTCTAAAAAACAATGACTCTAATGACTTATCTCCATCTTTGCTTTGGGAAACTGGAAAGGCCGTAATCAGAGGTAAAATAATATCATACTCCTCATACAAGAAAAAAAAAGATCTACAAACAGAGAAAGAAATTGAAGAAAAAATTAAACAACTTACAGAGAATTATGCAATAAACCCAAGTGATCAATTATGGTCCGAACTACAAAATGCAAAACTAAACCTCGATAATATCCTATCCAAGAAAACAGAGTTTTTATTACAACAACTAAGATATAATGATTTTGAACACAATAATAAATCTGGAAAATTTCTGGCGAACCAACTCCAGCGCAATAAAGAAAAATCCTTCATAACAGCAATTCAGGATCCCTCAGGAAAGTATACTCAGTCACCTCAGGAAATCAACCAGACCTTCTATAATTATTACCAGAGTTTATACTCAGCAGCAGTTAACCCAAACATAGAAGATATACATAATTTTCTCAACAATCTAAACATGCCCGAACTAACGTCAAATTACAGAGACATATTAGATGCTCCACTGACTATGAAAGAATTACAATGTGCATTAGACAGTATGCCAGCAGGCAAGGCACCTGGTCCTGATGGTTTCCCTGCTGAATTTGTTAAACATTTTTGGTCAATGTTAGCACCCCAGGACAGTGACAGAGATTAAAAATAATGGTTATATCAGTCCGCACATGAATACAGCTGCAATTAAATTATTATTGAAACCAGACAAAGATCCTACGCTTCCCTCTAGCTACCGACCTCTGTCACTAATCAACACCGACATCAAAATTATCTCAAAAGCTCTCGCCTCTAGGCTGGAGAAAATCATCCCATCAATAATTCACAGCGATCAAACAGGATTTATAAATGGCCGACACTCCACCAACAACATCAGAAGACTTCTAAATCTAATCTCTTTGACGCAACGCCACAACAAAGAAGCTATTGTTATGTCACTAGACGCAGAAAAAGCCTTTGACAAAGTTAATTGGTCCTTTCTCTTTGCTGTGCTCCACAAATTTGGCTTCGGAGAATCATTTATCCAGTGGGTATCAGCTCTGTACAACTCACCCAAGGCTACAGTCACCACTAATGGGATCACTTCACAAAGCTTCAGTCTGCAAAGGGGAACGAGACAGGGATGCCCACTCTCTCCCTTATTGTTTGCGATCTTTATCGAACCATTAGCAACAGCTGTACGTCAGAACACCGATATCAAAGGTATCTGTGCTCTGGAGTCTGAACATAAAATTAACCTATACGCAGATGACATTTTACTTTATCTACAAGAACCCAAAACTTCAGTAAAGGAAGTATTTAACCTCATCACAACCTTCTCGCGTCTTTCAGACTACTCCGTCAACTGGTCAAAATCAATTATATTACCTTTAACAGAAAACTCGTGGAAGCCCGCAGCCCAAAACTCGCATTATTCTTTTCCTACTGGCAACATCAGATATCTGGGCATAAATATTTCCTCCAAACTCTCAGAATTAGTTCACCTGAACTTCACTCCACTTTTGGACAAAGTCTGTGATGATCTGAGGCGTTGGAACAACCTCCCCATCTCCCTTTTGGGACGAATAGCTACAGTCAAAATGAAAATATTACCTAAAATCAACTATCTTTTCTCCATGATTCCATTTAAACCCACATCAAAGTGGTTCCAATCATTAGACTCCGCTATTGGTAAATTCTACTCAAAGAATAAAAAGGCTAAAATCAGTTTGACTACCCTCCAGAAGAATAAATCCGAAGGGGGACTGGAGGCTCCCAACTTCATGTATTATTATTTATCCAACCAAATACAATATCTCACCAAATGGATACATCCTCATGAAGAATATAACTCCTGGCTGGAACTAGAACAGTTAGATTGTAACCAGATCAAAATCTCTGACCTTCCCTTTATCACTTCTGCCCTTAAACATCACTCCTGCTTCAAGAACCCTATGATCGCTTCCACCTTGTCTGCTTGGTGGAAAGCACTGGAAACCACAGGCTCCCAATTAAAACCCAGTATACTCTCCCCAATCTGGCACAACCCTGATTTTGCAAACAACAAAATAGCTCTTTATTTCAGCACATGGGCAGAGAGAGGAGTCACTCACCTCCATCACCTTCTGGATGATAACACATTTAGGACATATATAAACTTATTCCAAACATTTGAAATAAGAAATGGAAATTTTCTTCAGTACCTACAGGTAAAGAAGACTATTACAAGTAGAATTCCATCGCTTCAGACTACTTTACAGCCAACGGATTTACAGCCACCTGAATTTGTCGACTACATTGTGAAACTCTCTCCAAGAAATAAGAAGAATCTCTCAAAAATTTATGGTTTACTCTCAAAGACACACTCTATACACCTACCAACTCAAAAATGGGAAAAAGACGTATCCAAATCTTTTGACTCTGATTTTTGGACCCAAATCTGTGAAAACACATTTAAAATGACTAAAAACACCAACTTACAATTGATCCAATTTAAGGTGCTTCGCAGAACGCATATAACGCAATATAAACTGTATAAAATGGGCTTCTCACGCTCAGACACATGTACGCAATGCACCCAAAACATGACTGACACTTACTTTCACGCTCTGTGGCTTTGTACACCCGTCTATCAATTCTGGGTAACAATCACGCAGAAACTCTCCAATATTTTGGACTGCGGGATTCCACATTCCCCGAACGTTTGCCTAATTGGTGATCTAACGCAAACAGCCCTTCCAGACATTCATATCCAACCCACATTTGCAGCTATCGCCATTGCCAAAAAGACAATTTTAGTTAACTGGAAAGATAAGAAAGCCCTCAACATCACCCATTGGCTGAACCTCCTCACAGAACACATTTCACAAGAGAGAATATCTGCTATCAGAAAAAACCATTTGGACTCCTTCAAAGAAAAATGGTCTCCATTTATTAAATCAATAAATATTAATCTATAGCCTCCGCTTGTATGTGGGCGTATGCCATTTCCCTCATAAAATTGTAACTATTATTCTGTCTGTGTATCCTGCTCTGCTTCCCTCCTCCTCCCTCCTCTCCTGCCTGGCCGCTCGTCCTCGTCCCTCTCCCTCCCCTGGGGGGGCTGGGGGCCCTCCGCTGCCTGGGGGTCTGGCATGGGGGCCGGGTGGTCTCTCTGGGGGGGTGGCTCTGGCTCATCCGGGCACAGGCCTTGGTACTTGCCTGTGTGCCGCCACTGGAGATAAATTTCTGCTGGCTGGGGGCTTCTGTCCGGGCCCAGTGCTGTCCTGGGGAGTAGTGGGGTGGGTGGGGTCTAGGTGGTGCTGCGGGGTGGGCGCCCTGCATCCTGGACGTGCCGGCTCCGGGGTGGGCGTGGGGGCTCATGGCCCTTGCTTCCTAGTGGTGCGGCCTGGTCCTCCCTCCGGGGCAGGGTGCTGCATGCGGCTGGCCCGTGGTGGGGCTGTGGCGCCTACCGGGGCGCTGCTCTAGCGCTGCGACTTCTGGGGGTTTCGGTGCTGGCCGGGCCGGTCGGGTTCGTGTGGGCTCACCTTGGCCTCTTGCCTCTGGGCTCTGGGGGCCCTCTGCATCAGTACCGGTGGTCTTACTACCTGTCTCCCCCGCTGCTCTCTCCTCATGGGCCGGATCCACACCAGACTGCCTCTTACTGTGCACTTCACACACTCCACACGTCACTGTATATAGTTAGTCTTAGGCACATATAGGGACACAACAGCTAGGGCCCCGAGAGCAGGTGGGGGCAGGAATGATGGGCTCTGTGGTGGGGCTCTTGCTTGCCTCCCCTGCTCTCTAATTTCTTTTTAATGCACCACATACACTCACACCTTGGGGGTAGGTCTGGGACGGCTCGGGGAACTTGGGCCAGGGTAGGCTGCAGAGTAGCCATCCTCTGTGGTCCTCTGGCCCGCCCCCTGGACGCCTCGCCCAGCCTCCCCACTTTTAATGCACCACATGACACTCAGGGTTACACTATCACGGTGCAGGGATAATGTCTCCAGTCTGGGATCGGGAGACATATTAACAGGGAGTAATGGGGGGATCTCACTAATATGGCCTCACTGGTGGGACCCGGCCCCCTTATAGCTATGGTGTGGCGGGGGTGGACCACCATCCGTGTTGCTGTGGCTGGGGGGTCCCCGGGACCTGGGGGCTGTGGTCGGGGGGGGTTCTCCTGCGTGCCCGACGGGTCCGGACAGGTGCGATGGCTCTTGGTGGGCTGCGGGGGCTGGATTGGCCATCCTGGTGGGCGCTGTGGCTGTACTGCGGGCTGGTGGCATGTGGTGGCTCTGTCCTGGTGGGTTGTCAGGGCGCATTGCGGGGAGTGGGGGCCCTGGGTGTACTGCGCTCACCTGGGGCCTGGTGCGGGGGGTATGCGGGGTGCCTCCCTGTCGGCGTCGCCGGGCCCCACCACACTGTCCATTTTTACCCTCTGGACTCACATCGGGTCCCGGCTCCGATTTCCTCTGGCCGGCTCCCGGTGGTGGCCTGCCTTGTGATGGGCTGGTTGCCATCCCTTCGGTGGGCCGCTCGGCCCCTGTGTCTGGCTTCCTGGCTGTGTGGGGCCGTTGGCCCCCTCGGGGGAGGGAGAGGGGGTGGGGGTGGGCGGGTCGGGTGGTGGGGTGGGGGGTTTGGTGGGGACTGGGGTGGGCGGGGTTAGGGTTTGGGTGGCGGGTGGGTCCTCGCGCCCCGGGCCACCTGGGTCGGTCTGGGCGCGCAGGGGGTGTCAGCAGCTGCTCCCTCTTGTTCTCCGGGTTCGCGTCGTTCACGGTGGCCCCGGTGGCTCTCTGGGGGTGCCGCCCTGTGGCTCCTACGGCCCGGGGGGAGGGATGCCCTGTTGACTTGGCCCTGCCTTGCCGTGACTGCTGTTCTGGGCTTCGGGGTTCTTCACACTTGCATGTTTGATCAGGTCTTGCCAGCTACTGCCGAGTCCCATTTCAGCGATTGATGGGTCCCGCCAGAATGTGCTGAGAATTTCTCCAGTCTCTACCCTAAACTCATTCTCTCTCGCACTAGTATCCTTTTCTGGCCTATTCTATTCTATTCTATACTATCAAGACACCCACAATTATGGTGCTCAGTACCATTTGTTCATTTATTATTGAATCTCTTTTTCTTTTGTGTTGGTTTGGTTTTCTTTTCTTTTTTCAAATTTTTATTTTTATTTTTTTATTTTTTTTTATTGATGGGCAATTAGTAGTTGGGCATAACACACCACCTTACAATCTTTAATTGCAATAGCAACGCCTGTTATTTTCTATCCCTGTTCATCCTGTTCGTCCTGTTCGTCCTGTCCAGTCTTTGTTTCCCCCACACATCACTGAGGTGTAGCACTGCCCTCCCTGGCTCATAATAGGGAATTCTAATAAAGAATATCTGCTTAGCTTTCAGGGAGGGCCGGTGATGGTCACACACATGCACTAAATATTAAAATATTTGGCTGCAAGACTAAAATATGCATCAATCTCATATAATGTTGACTCCCCTTTTGTGGAGTTAAACAATGAGAACAAATGCAGACAAAAAAAAAAAAAAAAAAAAAAAAAAAGAAAAGTTATCAAAATGCTCCGCAAAACGTATCGTTGCCGGAATAAACAAAGTACTTTTTGACAGGTTAAAAATGCTCATATGCTCGCCAAAATTGCCACACACATCAGGACTGCTGAAATTTTTGATATTTTAGATGAATTGCACATGGCTGTTGCAAAATGGCTCCATAGCGCCACCTGGAAAATGTCAAACATTTACTACGCCCAGTACGTGTCACCTGGAATTATGAAACTTGGTAGGCATATGTAACTCATCAAGACGCACAAAAATGTAATTGACACCCTTGGCCAAAACCCAACAGGAAGTCGGCCATTTTGAATTATATGTCATATGTTTTGACGATTTTGGGTCATTTTTGTACATTTTCAAAAGCTATAAACTCAAACAGGGTAACACCGAGAGAGCTGAAATTCGGCCAGGATGTACTCCAGGCATGGTTGATCCAAAGTTATCAAAATGCTCCGCAAAAGTCTGAGGGCGTGGCCATGGCGGCTTCCTGAATTTTGATGCTTCGCCATGAAACATCAACTGCTGTGTAACTGCCCTAAACATGCTCCAATCTGCCTCAAACTTTACATGTATGATCAGAGTCCTACCATGATGACATTCACATGCTGAAATACAGCCACATTCATAGCGCCACCTGGTGGATGGAAGGAAATGCTGTATAACTGGCCTGTACATGGTCCGATCTGGCTGAAATTTTATATGTGTGATCAGAGTCCGACCCTGATCACATCCAGAGGCCAATGTACACTCTCGGTCATAGCACCACCCGGTGGATGGACAGAAAGGCTCTATAAGTAGCCTGAACATTCTCCAATCTGCCTGAAATTTTACACGTGATCAGAGTCCGGCCCTCATCGCATCCGTAGGCCAAAATGCACTCTCGGTCGCAGCGCCACCTGGTGGACGTGCGTGGATTCGCCGACCAGCAAGGATGCGAGGACCCGTCCAACGCTGCTTGCAGCTTTAATTAGGGTCCGAGCACCGAATGGTGCGAAGACCCTATTGGAATGCAAGGAATTATTATTAGGGTCCGAGCACCGAATGGTGCGAAGACCCTATTGGAATGCAAGGAATTATTTATTAGGGTCCGAGCACCGAATGGTGCGAAGACCCTATTGGAATGCAAGGAATTATTTATTAGGGTCCGAGCACCGAATGGTGCGAAGACCCTATTGAAATGCAAGGAATTATTAGGGTCCGAGCACCGAATGGTGCGAAGACCCTATTGAAACCCGTGGGTTTATTATTATTAGGGTCCGAGCACCGAATGGTGCGAAGACCCTATTGAAACCCGTGGGTTTATTATTATTATTTTTATTTTTTCTCCGACCAAAAGAATTGCACTTTTGGCGGCCTTATCATACCCCAAAACGCTTGTAACTTGGCATGCTCATCAGGACTGGCGAAAAATTTGATATTTTAGGGGAGTTGCGCATGTGTGTGGCAAAATGGCTCCATAGCGCCCCCTGGAAAATTGAAAATTTGGTCATTAGGCCAACTTGCACGACGTTTCATCTACAGCTACAAAGTTTTGCATGCTTATTCAGCACATCAGGCAACCCAAAAAAGTCAATCACAGCCATACTGTAAACCCAACAGGAAGTCGGCCATCTTGAATTAGCTGTAAATTTTTTTTGATATTAATAACTCAGCAGGGGTAAGTCTGAGAGATGCCAAATTTGGCCAGTATATGCAACAGCCCAACCTGATAAAAAGTTATCAAAATGCTCTGCAAAAGTCAAAGGGCGTGGCCATGGCGACCCCCAGAAATATTGATCCTTCGCCATGAAACAGGAAGTGGTGTCTAACTCAGCTGTACATGCTCCAATCTGCCTGAAATTTTACATGTGGGATCAGGGTCCAGCTCTGACAACATCCATGTGATTATGTACATTGACAGTCATAGCGCCACCTTGTGGTAGCAGGAAATTGACATTTTTTACATGTTGATGTACTATTCTTAGCACGTTGATCAGATTCACCTCAAATGTGGTGACATAAGCCAGAACACATTGATGATGATTCCCAGAGAAAATGGTGACTCGTCGTCAAGGGGCGTGTCTGTGGTGACGCGGCGAATTTCGATTTCTCGCCATGAAAATTGAATTATTAATATCTCAGCTGGAAATGATCCAATCCGGACCAAACTTGATGTGATGGACACCGGTCCGGTTCTGAACACATCCGCATTCATAAATTTAGAAATACTCATAGCGCCACCTATTGGCAACAGGAAGAAATTGTCATCACATTTGCACGTGCCATTGCCAGAAACTTTGTCATATCATTCAGAAAATTGGTCAGGTGAGTGGTTACACCTTGACGATGCCACAGTGTGAAGATTTTGACGATTCATAAAACGCTGTTGCCGTGGCAACGTATCGTTGCCATAATAAACAAAGAACATTTTGACAGGTTAAAAATGCTCAAATGCTCGCCAAAATTACCACACATATCTGGACCGGCAACCCATTTGATATTTTAGGGAAACTGCACATGTGTGTGGTAAAATGGCTCCATAGCGCAACCTGGAAAATTTCAAACGGTTACTACGGCCACTACGTATGACCTAGAATCATGAAACTTGCTGGGCTTATGTAACTCGTCAAGACACAAAAAAATGTAATTGACACCCATGGCCAAAACCAGGACAGGAAGTCGGCCATTTTGAATTATATGTCATACTTTTTGACGATTTTGTGTCATTTTTGTACATTTACAAAAGCTATAAACTCACATAGAGTAACACCGAGAGAGCTGAAATTCGGCCAGGATGTACTCCAGGCATGGGTGATCAAAAGTTATCAAAATGCTCCGCAAAAGTCTGAGGGCGTGGCCATGGCGGCCTCCCGAATTTTGATACTTTGCCATGAAACATCAACTGCTGTGTAACTGCCCTAAACATACTCTAATCTGCCTCAAACTTTACATGTATGATCAGAGTCCCGCCCTGATGACATTCACATGCTGAAATACAGGCACAGTCATAGCGCCACCTGGTGGATAGAAGGAAAAGCTCTATAACTAGCCTGTACATGGTCCGATCTGCCTGAAATGTTATATGTGTCATCAGAGTGCGGACGTGATCACATCCATAGGCCGACATGCACTCTCGGTCGCAGCGCAACCTGGTGGACGTGCGTGGATTCGACGACCAGCATGGATGCGAGGACCCGTCCAACGCTGCTTGCAGCTTTAATTATTATTATTCCGCTTTTTTCTACGGACGTGGAAAATGCATTTTTGGCGGCCTTATCATACCCCAAAACGCTTGAAACTTGGCATGCTCATCAGGACCTGCGAAAAATTTGATATTTTATGGGAGTTGCGCATGTGTGTGGGAAAATGGCTCTATAGCGCCCCCTGGAAAATTGAAAATTTGGTCATTAGGCCAACTTGCACGACGTTTCATCCACAGCTACAAAATTTTGTATGCATATTCAGCACATCAGGAAACACAGAAAAGTCAATCACGGCCACACCCTAAACCCAACAGGAAGTCGGCCATCTTGAATTAGCTGTGAATTTTGATGAGGATTGATAACTCAGCGGGGGTAAGTCTGACAGACATCAAATTTGCCCAGCATATGCAACCCCTGCCTCTCATGAAAAGTTATCAAAAATGCTCTGCAAAAGTCAAAGGGCGTGGCCATTGCGACCCTCAAAAATATTGATCCTCTCGCCATGAAACAGGAAGTGGTGTCTAACTCTACTGTACATGCTCCAATCTGCCTGAAATTTTACATGTGTGATCAGGGTCCAGCCCTGACGACATCCATGTGATTATGTACATTGACAGTCATAGCGCCACCTTCTGGTAGCAGGAAATTTACAATTTCTACACTTTGATGTACTATCTCTTAGCACGTTGATCAGATTCACCTCAAATGTGGGTGAATAAGCCAGAACACATTGATGATGATTCCCAGAGAAAATGGTGACTCGTCGTCAAGGGGCGTGTCTGTGGCGGCCGCGGCGAATTTTGATTTCTCGCCATGAAAATTGAATTATTAATATCTCAGCTGGAAATGATGCAATCCGGACCAAACTTGATGTGATGGACACCAGTCAGGTTCTGAACACATCCACACTCATAAATTTAGAAATACTCATAGCGCCACCTATTGGCAAAAGGAAGAATTTGTCATTACATTTGCACCTACCATTGCCAGAAAAATTGTCATATCATCCTGAAAATTGGTGAGATCAGTGTTTCCCCCCTTGACGATGCCACAGTGTGAAGATTTTGGACGATTCATAAAATTCTGTTGCCGTGGCAACGCATCGTTGCCGTAATAAACAAAGTACTTTTTGACAGGTTAAAAATGCTCAAATGCTCGCCAAAATTACCACACACATCTGGACCGGCAAACCCATTTCATATTTTAGGGAAACTGCACATGTGTGTTGCAAAATGGCTTCATAGCGCCACCTGGAAAATTTCAAACAGTTACTACAGCCAGTACGTGTCACCTAGAATTATGAAATTTGATACACATATGTAACTTGTCATTGACACCCATGCCCAAAATCCAACAGGAAAGTCGGCCATTTTGAATTATATGTCATATGTTTTGACGATTTTGGGTCATTTTTAGACATTTTCAAAAGCTATGAACTCAAACAGGGTAACACAGAGAGAGATGAAATTCGGCCAGGATGTACTACACACATGGGTGATCAAAAGTTATCAAAAATGCTCCGCAAAAGTCTGGAGGGCGTGGCCATGGCAGCCTGATCCTGAAACTATGCTTCGCCAAGAAACCTCAACTGCTGTGTAACAGCCCTAAACATGCTCCATCTGCCTCAAAAACTTTACATGGTATGATCTGAGTCCAGCCCTGATGACATTCACATGTGAAATACAAGCCACAGTCATAGCGCACCTCGTGTGGATGGAAGGAAGTTGCTGTTTAACTGGCCTGTACCATGGTACGATCTGCCTGAAATTTTATAATGTGTGACTCAGAGTCCGACCCTCATCACATCCAGAGGCCAATGTACACTCTCGGTCATAGCGCCACCCGGTGGATGGACAGAAAGGCTCTATAAGTAGCCTGAACATTCTCCAATCTGCCTGAAATTTTACACGTGATCAGAGTCCGGCCCTCATCGCATCCGTAGGCCAAAATGCACTCTCGGTCGCAGCGCCACCTGGTGGACGTGCGTGGATTCGCCGACCAGCAAGGATGCGAGGACCCGTCCAACGCTGCTTGCAGCTTTAATTAGGGTCCGAGCACCGAATGGTGCGAAGACCCTATTGGAATGCAAGGAATTATTATTAGGGTCCGAGCACCGAATGGTGCGAAGACCCTATTGGAATGCAAGGAATTATTTATTAGGGTCCGAGCACCGAATGGTGCGAAGACCCTATTGGAATGCAAGGAATTATTTATTAGGGTCCGAGCACCGAATGGTGCGAAGACCCTATTGAAATGCAAGGAATTATTAGGGTCCGAGCACCGAATGGTGCGAAGACCCTATTGAAACCCGTGGGTTTATTATTATTAGGGTCCGAGCACCGAATGGTGCGAAGACCCTATTGAAACCCGTGGGTTTATTATTATTATTTTTATTTTTTCTCCGACCAAAAGAATTGCACTTTTGGCGACCTTATCATACCCCAAAACGCTTGTAACTTGGCATGCTCATCAGGACTGGCGAAAAATTTGATATTTTAGGGGAGTTGCGCATGTGTGTGGCAAAATGGCTCCATAGCGCCCCCTGGAAAATTGAAAATTTGGTCATTAGGCCAACTTGCACGACGTTTCATCTACAGCTACAAAGTTTTGCATGCTTATTCAGCACATCAGGCAACCCAAAAAAGTCAATCACAGCCATACTGTAAACCCAACAGGAAGTCGGCCATCTTGAATTAGCTGTAAATTTTTTTGATATTAATAACTCAGCAGGGGTAAGTCTGAGAGATGCCAAATTTGGCCAGTATATGCAACAGCCCAACCTGATAAAAAGTTATCAAAATGCTCTGCAAAAGTCAAAGGGCGTGGCCATGGCGACCCCCAGAAATATTGATCCTTCGCCATGAAACAGGAAGTGGTGTCTAACAGCTGTACATGCTCCAATCTGCCTGAAATTTTACATGTGGGATCAGGATCCAGCCCTGACAACATCCATGTGATTATGTACATTGACAGTCATAGCGCCACCTTGTGGTAGCAGGAAATTGACATTTTTTACATGTTGATGTACTATTCTTAGCACGTTGATCAGATTCACCTCAAATGTGGTGACATAAGCCAGAAAACATTGATGATGATTCCCAGAGAAAATGGTGACTCGTCGTCAAGGGGCGTGTCTGTGGTGACGCGGCGAATTTCGATTTCTCGCCCATGAAAATTGAATTATTAATATCTCAGCTGGAAATGATCCAATCCGGACCAAACTTGATGTGATGGACACCGGACCCGGTTCTGAACACATCCACATTCATAAATTTAGAAATACTCATCAGCGCCACCTATTGGCAACAGGAAGGATAATGTCATCACATATGCACGATGCCATTGCCAGAAACTTGTCCATATCATTCAGGAAAATTGGTCAGGTGAGTGGCTTACAAACCTTGACCGAGTGCCCACACGTGTGAAGATTTGACGATTCATAAAATCGCTGTTGCCGTGGCAACAGTATCTTTGCCATAATATAACAAAGAACATTTTGACAGGTAAAAAATGCTCAAATGCTCGCACAAAATTACCCACACATATCTGGACCGGCAAACCCATTAGATATTTTAGTGGAAACTGCACATAGTGTGTGGTAAAATGGCTCCATAGCGCCACCTGGCAAAATTTCAAACGGTTACTACGGCCACTACGTATGACCAAAAATACATGAAACTTGCTAGGCTTATGTAACTCGTCAAGCACACAAAAAAATGTAATTGACACCCATGGCCAAAACCAGGACAGGAAGTCGCGCCATTTTGAATTATATGTCATACTTTTTGACGATTTTGTGTCATTTTTGTACATTTTCAAAAGCTATAAACTCACATAGAGTAACACCGAGAGAGCTGAAATTCGGCCAGGGTGTACTCCCAGGCATGGGTGATCAAAAGTTATCAAAATGCTCCGCAAAAGTCTGAGGGCGTGGCCATGGCGGCCTCCCGAATTTTGATACTTCGCCATGAAACATCAACTGCTGTGTAACTGCCCTAAACATACTCTAATCTGCCTCAAACTTTACATGTATGATCAGAGTCCCGCCCTGATGACATTCACATGCTGAAATACAGGCACAGTCATAGCGCCCCCTGGTGGATAGAAGGAAAAGCTCTATAACTAGCCTGTACATGGTCGATCTGCCTGAAATGTTATATGTGTCATCAGAGTGCGGACGTGATCACATCCATAGGCCGACATGCACTCTCGGTCACAGCGCCCACCTGGTGGACGTGCGTGGATTCGACGACCAGCATGGATGCGAGGACCCGTCCAACGCTGCTTGCAGCTTTAATTATTATTATTCCACTTTTTTCTACGGACGTGGAAAATGCATTTTTGGCGGCCTTATCATACCCCCAAAACGCGTGAAACTTGGCATGCTCATCAGGACCTGCGAAAAATTTGATATTTTATGGGAGTTGCGCATGTGGTGTGGGAAAATGGCTCTATAGCGCCCCCTGGAAAATTGAAAATTTGGTCATTTAGGCCAACTTGCACGACGTTTCATCCACAGCTACAAAATTTTTGCTATGCATATTCAGCACATCAGGAACACAGAAAAGTCAATCACAGCCACACCCTAAACCCAACAGGAAGTCGGCCATCTTGAATTAGCTGTGAATTTTGATGAGATTAATAACTCAGCGGGGGTAAGTCTGACAGACATCAAATTTGCCAGCATATGCAACCCTGCCCTCCTCATGAAAAAGTTATCAAAATGCTCTGCAAAAGTCAAAGGGCGTGGCCATTGCGACCCTCAGAAATATTGATCCTTCGCCATGAAACAGGAAGGGGTGTCTAACTCTACTGTACATGCTCCAATCTGCCTGAAATTTTACATGTGTGATCAGGGTCCAGCCCTGACGACATCCATGTGATTATATACATTGAAAGTCATAGCGCCACCTTCTGGTAGCAGGAAATTGACAATTTTACACTTTGATGTACTATTCTTAGCACGTTGATCAGATTCACCTCAAATGTGGTGACATAAGCCAGAACACATTGATGATGATTCCCAGAGAAAATGGTGACTCGTCGTCAAGGGGCGTGTCTGTGGCGGCACGGCGAATTTCGATTTCTCGTCCATGAAAATTGAATTATTAATATCTCAGCTGGAAATGATGCAATCCGGACCAAACTTGATGTGATGGACACCAGTCCGGGTCTGAACACATCCACACTTCATAAATTTAGAAATACTCATAGCGCCACCTATTGGCAACAGGAAGAAATTGTCATTACATTTGCAGCCACCATTGACGGAAACTTTGTCATATCATCTTGAAAATTGGTCAGCTCAGTGGACACACCTAGGCGATGCCACAGTGTGAAGATTTTGACGATTCATAAAACTCTGTTGCCGTGGCAACGTATCGTTGCCGGAATAAACAAAGTACTTTTTGACAGGGTTAAAAATGCTCATATGCTCGCCAAAATTGCCACACACATCAGGACTGCTGAAATTTTTGATATTTTAGACTGAATTGCACATGGCTGTTGCAAAATGGCTCCATAGCGCCACCTGGAAAATGTCAAACATTTACTACGCCCCAGTACGTGTCACCTGGAATTATGAAACTTGGTAGGGCATATGTAACTCATCAAGACGCACAAAAATGTAATTGACACCCTTGGCCAAAACCCAACAGGAAGTCGGCCATTTTGAATTATATGTCATATGTTTTGACGATTTTGGGTCATTTTTGTACATTTTCAAAAGCTATAAACTCAAACAGGGTAACACCGAGAGAGCTGAAATTCGGCCAGGATGTACTCCAGGCATGGTTGATCCAAAGTTATCAAAATGCTCCGCAAAAGTCTGAGGGCGTGGCCATGGCGGCTTCCTGAATTTTGATGCTTCGCCATGAAACATCAACTGCTGTGTAACTGCCCTAAACATGCTCCAATCTGCCTCAAACTTTACATGTATGATCAGAGTCCTACCATGATGACATTCACATGCTGAAATACAGCCACATTCATAGCGCCACCTGGTGGATGGAAGGAAATGCTGTATAACTGGCCTGTACATGGTCCGATCTGGCTGAAATTTTATATGTGTGATCAGAGTCCGACCCTGATCACATCCAGAGGCCAATGTACACTCTCGGTCATAGCGCCACCCGGTGGATGGACAGAAAGGCTCTATAAGTAGCCTGAACATTCTCCAATCTGCCTGAAATTTTACACGTGATCAGAGTCCGGCCCTCATCGCATCCGTAGGCCAAAATGCACTCTCGGTCGCAGCGCCACCTGGTGGACGTGCGTGGATTCGCCGACCAGCAAGGATGCGAGGACCCGTCCAACGCTGCTTGCAGCTTTAATTAGGGTCCGAGCACCGAATGGTGCGAAGGACCCTATTGGAATGCAAGGAATTATTATTAGGGTCCGAGCACCGAATGGTGCGAAGACCCTATTGGAATGCAAGGAATTATTTATTAGGGTCCCGAGCACCGAAATGTGCGAAGACCCTATTGGAATGCAAGGAATTATTTATTAGGGTCCGAGCACCGAATGGTGCGAACACCCCTATTGAAATGCAAGGAATTATTAGGGTCCGAGCACCGAATGGTGCGAAGACCCTATGAAACCCGTGGGGTTTATTATTATTAGGGTCCGAGCACCGAATGGTGCGAAGGACCCCTATTGAAACCCGTGGGTTTATTATTATTATTTTTATTTTTTCTCCGACCAAAAGAATTGCACTTTTGGCGACCTTATCATACCCCAAAACGCTTGTAACTTGGCATGCTCATCAGGACTGGCGAAATTTGACTATTTTAGGGAGTTGCGCATCGTGTGTGGCAAAATGGCTCCATAGCGCCCCCCTGGAAAATTGAAAATTTGGTCATTAGGCCAACTTGCACGACGTTTCATCTACAGCTACAAAGTTTTGCATGCTTATTCAGCACATCAGGCAACCCAAAAAAGTCAATCACAGCCATACTGTAAACCCAACAGGAAGTCGGCCATCTTGAATTAGCTGTAAATTTTTTTGATATTAATAACTCAGCAGGGGTAAGTCTGAGAGATGCCAAATTTGGCCAGTATATGCAACAGCCCAACCTGATAAAAAGTTATCAAAATGCTCTGCAAAAGTCAAAGGGGCGTGGCCATGGCGACCCCCAGAAATATTGATCCTTCGCCATGAAACAGGAAGTGGTGTCTAACTAGCTGTACATGCTCCAATCTGCCTGAAATTTTACATGTGGGATCAGGTTCCAGCCCTGACAACATCCATGTGATTATGTACATTGACAGTCATAGCGCCACCTTGTGGTAGCAGGAAATTGACATTTTTTACATGTTGATGTACTATTCTTAGCACGTTGATCAGATTCACCTCAAATGTGGTGACATAAGCCCAGAACACATTGATGATGATTCCCAGAGAAAATGGTGACTCGTCGTCAAGGGGCGTGTCTGTGGTGACGCGGCGAATTTCGATTTCTCGCCATGAAATTGAATTATTATATCTCAGCTGAAATGATCCATCCGGACCAAACTTGATGTGATGGACACCGGACCCGGTTCTGAACACATCCACATTCATAAATTTAGAAATACTCATAGCGCCACCTATTGGCAACAGGAAGAAATTGTCATTACATTTGCAGCCAGCCATTGACGAAACTTTGTCATATCATCTTGAAAATTGGTCAGCTCAGTGGACTACACCTAGGCGATGCCACAGTGTGAAGATTTTGACGATTCATAAAACTCTGTTGCCGTGGCAACGTATCGTTGCCGGAATAAACAAAGTACTTTTTGACAGGTTAAAAATGCTCATATGCTCGCCAAAATTGCCACACACATCAGGACTGCTGAAACTTTTTGATATTTTAGACGAATTGCACATGGCTGTGTGCTAAAATGGCTCCATAGCGCCACCTGGAAAATGTCAAACAGTTTACTACGGCCCAGTACGTGTCACCTGGAATTATGAAACTTGGTGGGCATATGTAACTCATCAAGACGCAAAAAAATGTAATTGACACCCTTGGCCAAAACCCAGACAGGAAGTCGGCCATTTTGAATTATATGTCATAATTTTTGACGATTTTGGGTCATTTTTGTACATTTTCAAAAGCTATAAACTCAAACAGGGTAACACCGAGAGAGCTGAAATTCGGCCAGGGATGTACTCCAGGCATGGGTGATCCAAAGTTATCAAAATGCTCCGCAAAAGTCTGAGGGCGTGGCCATGGCGGCTCCTGAATTTTGATGCTTCGCCATGAAACATCAACTGCTGTGTAACTGCCCTAAACATGCTCCAATCTGCCTCAAACTTTACATGTATGATCAGAGTCCTACCATGATGACATTCACATGCTGAAATACAGCCACATCATAGCGCACCCTGGTGGATAGAAGGAAATGCTCTATAACTAGCCTGTACATGGTCGATCTGCCTGAAATTTTTTGTGTGTGATCAGAGTCTGACCCTGATATATTCTCAGGCCAATATACACTCTCCGGTCGCAGCGAACCATGGTGGGATTGCGACAGTTAAAATCTACTATAATGTAGCCTTAACCATGCTCCAATCTGCCTGAAATTTTAATGTGTGTGAACAGAATAGTCCTGCCCTCATCGACATCCATAGGCCGACATGCACTCTCGGTCGTAGCGCCACCTGGCGGACGTGCGTGGATTCACCGACGGCAACGGATTCGAGGACCCGTTCCAACGTGCTTGCAGCTTTAATTAGGGTCCGCAGCACCGACTGGTGCGAAGACCTATTGAAATGCAAGGACATTATTTAATTTATTATTAATATTAATATTATTCTTTCTTTTACTGCTTTTTGAAAAGACACAAAAAAATGTAATTGACACCCATGGCCAAAACCAGGACAGGAAGTCGGCCATTTTGAATTATATGTCATACTTTTTGACGATTTTGTGTCATTTTTGTACATTTTCAAAAGCTATAAACTCACATAGAGTAACACACCGAGAGAGCTGAAATTCGGCCAGGGTGTACTCCAGGCATGGGTGATCAAAAGTTATCAAAATGCTCCCGCAAAAGTCTGAGGGCGTGGGCCATGGCGGCCTCCCGAATTTTGATACTTCGCCATGAAACATCAACTGCTGTGTAACTGCCCTAAAACATACTCTAATCTGCCTCAAACTTTACATGTATGATCAGAGTCCCGCCCTGATGACATTCACATGCTGAAATACAGGCACAGTCATAGCGCCACCACCTGGTGGATAGAAGGAAAAGCTCTATAACTAGCCTGTACATGGTCCGATCTGCCTGAAATGTTATATGTTCATCAGAGTGCGGACGTGATCACATCCATAGGCCGACATGCACTCTCGTCACAGCGTCCACCTGGTGGACGTGCGTGGATTCGACGACCAGCATGGATGCGAGGACCCGTCCCAAACGCTGCTTGCAGCTTTAATTATTATTATTCCACTTTTTTCTACGGACGTGGAAAATGCACTTTTGGCGGCCTTATCATACCCCAAAACGCTTGTAACTTGGCATGCTCATCAGGACTGGCGAAAAATTTGATATTTTAGGGGAGTTGCGCATGTGTGTGGCAAAATGGCTCCATAGCGCCCCCTGGAAAATTGAAAATTTGGTCATTAGGCCAACTTGCACGACGTTTCATCTACAGCTACAAAGTTTTGCATGCTTATTCAGCACATCAGGCAACCCAAAAAAGTCAATCACAGCCATACTGTAAACCCAACAGGAAGTCGGCCATCTTGAATTAGCTGTAAATTTTTTTGATATTAATAACTCAGCAGGGGTAAGTCTGAGAGATGCCAAATTTGGCCAGTATATGCAACAGCCCAACCTGATAAAAAGTTATCAAAATGCTCTGCAAAAGTCAAAGGGCGTGGCCATGGCGACCCCCAGAAATATTGATCCTTCGCCATGAAACAGGAAGTGGTGTCTAACTCAGCTGTACATGCTCCAATCTGCCTGAAATTTTACATGTGTGATCAGTTTCCAGCCCTGATGACATCCATGTGGTTATATACATTGACAGTCATAGCGCCACCTTGTGGTAGCAGGAAATTGACATTTTTTACATGTTGATGTACTATTCTTAGCACGTTGATCAGATTCACCTCAAATGTGGTGACATAAGCCAGAACACATTGATGATGATTCCCAGAGAAAATGGTGACTCGTCGTCAAGGGGCGTGTCTGTGGTGACGCGGCGAATTTCGATTTCTCGCCATGAAAATTGAATTATTAATATCTCAGCTGGAAATGATCCAATCCGGACCAAACTTGATGTGATGGACACCGGACCGGTTCTGAACACATCCACATTCATAAATTTAGAAATACTCATAGCGCCACCTATTGGCAACAGGAAGAAATTGTCATTACATTTGCAGCCACCATTGACGGAAACTTTGTCATATCATCTTGAAAATTGGTCAGCTCAGTGGACACACCTAGGCGATGCCACAGTGTGAAGATTTTGACGATTCATAAAACTCTGTTGCCGTGGCAACGTATCGTTGCCGGAATAAACAAAGTACTTTTTGACAGGTTAAAAATGCTCATATGCTCGCCAAAATTGCCACACACATCAGGACTGCTGAAATTTTTGATATTTTAGACGAATTGCACATGGCTGTTGCAAAATGGCTCCATAGCGCCACCTGGAAAATGTCAAACATTTACTACGCCCAGTACGTGTCACCTGGAATTATGAAACTTGGTGGGCATATGTAACTCATCAAGACGCAAAAAAATGTAATTGACACCCTTGGCCAAAACCCAACAGGAAGTCGGCCATTTTGAATTATATGTCATATGTTTTGACGATTTTGGGTCATTTTTGTACATTTTCAAAAGCTATAAACTCAAACAGGGTAACACCGAGAGAGCTGAAATTCGGCCAGGATGTACTCCAGGCATGGTTGATCCAAAGTTATCAAAATGCTCCGCAAAAGTCTGAGGGCGTGGCCATGGCGGCTTCCTGAATTTTGATGCTTCGCCATGAAACATCAACTGCTGTGTAACTGCCCTAAACATGCTCCAATCTGCCTCAAACTTTACATGTATGATCAGAGTCCTACCATGATGACATTCACATGCTGAAATACAGCCACATTCATAGCGCCACCTGGTGGATGGAAGGAAATGCTGTATAACTGGCCTGTACATGGTCCGATCTGGCTGAAATTTTATATGTGTGATCAGAGTCCGACCCTGATCACATCCAGAGGCCAATGTAAACTCTCGGTCATAGCGCCACCCGGTGGATGGACAGAAAGGCTCTATAAGTAGCCTGAACATGCTCCAATCTGCCTGAAATTTTACACGTGATCAGAGTCCGGCCCTCATCGCATCCGTAGGCCAAAATGCACTCTCGGTCGCAGCGCCACCTGGTGGACGTGCGTGGATTCGCCGACCAGCAAGGATGCGAGGACCCGTCCAACGCTGCTTGCAGCTTTAATTAGGGTCCGAGCACCGAATGGTGCGAAGACCCTATTGGAATGCAAGGAATTATTTATTAGGGTCCGAGCACCGAATGGTGCGAAGACCCTATTGAAATGCAAGGAATTATTAGGGTCCGAGCACCGAATGGTGCGAAGACCCTATTGAAACCCGTGGGTTTATTATTATTAGGGTCCGAGCACCGAATGGTGCGAAGACCCTATTGAAACCCGTGGGTTTATTATTATTATTTTTATTTTTTCTCCGACCAAAAGAATTGCACTTTTGGCGGCCTTATCATACCCCAAAACGCTTGTAACTTGGCATGCTCATCAGGACTGGCGAAAAATTTGATATTTTAGGGGAGTTGCGCATGTGTGTGGCAAAATGGCTCCATAGCGCCCCCTGGAAAATTGAAAATTTGGTCATTAGGCCAACTTGCACGACGTTTCATCTACAGCTACAAAGTTTTGCATGCTTATTCAGCACATCAGGCAACCCAAAAAAGTCAATCACAGCCATACTGTAAACCCAACAGGAAGTCGGCCATCTTGAATTAGCTGTAAATTTTTTTGATATTAATAACTCAGCAGGGGTAAGTCTGAGAGATGCCAAATTTGGCCAGTATATGCAACAGCCCAACCTGATAAAAAGTTATCAAAATGCTCTGCAAAAGTCAAAGGGCGTGGCCATGGCGACCCCCAGAAATATTGATCCTTCGCCATGAAACAGGAAGTGGTGTCTAACTCAGCTGTACATGCTCCAATCTGCCTGAAATTTTACATGTGTGATCAGTTTCCAGCCCTGATGACATCCATGTGGTTATATACATTGACAGTCATAGCGCCACCTTGTGGTAGCAGGAAATTGACATTTTTTACATGTTGATGTACTATTCTTAGCACGTTGATCAGATTCACCTCAAATGTGGTGACATAAGCCAGAACACATTGATGATGATTCCCAGAGAAAATGGTGACTCGTCGTCAAGGGGCGTGTCTGTGGTGACGCGGCGAATTTCGATTTCTCGCCATGAAAATTGAATTATTAATATCTCAGCTGGAAATGATCCAATCCGGACCAAACTTGATGTGATGGACACCGGACCGGTTCTGAACACATCCACATTCATAAATTTAGAAATACTCATAGCGCCACCTATTGGCAACAGGAAGAAATTGTCATTACATTTGCAGCCACCATTGACGGAAACTTTGTCATATCATCTTGAAAATTGGTCAGCTCAGTGGACACACCTAGGCGATGCCACAGTGTGAAGATTTTGACGATTCATAAAACTCTGTTGCCGTGGCAACGTATCGTTGCCGGAATAAACAAAGTACTTTTTGACAGGTTAAAAATGCTCATATGCTCGCCAAAATTGCCACACACATCAGGACTGCTGAAATTTTTGATATTTTAGACGAATTGCACATGGCTGTTGCAAAATGGCTCCATAGCGCCACCTGGAAAATGTCAAACATTTACTACGCCCAGTACGTGTCACCTGGAATTATGAAACTTGGTGGGCATATGTAACTCATCAAGACGCAAAAAAATGTAATTGACACCCTTGGCCAAAACCCAACAGGAAGTCGGCCATTTTGAATTATATGTCATATGTTTTGACGATTTTGGGTCATTTTTGTACATTTTCAAAAGCTATAAACTCAAACAGGGTAACACCGAGAGAGCTGAAATTCGGCCAGGATGTACTCCAGGCATGGTTGATCCAAAGTTATCAAAATGCTCCGCAAAAGTCTGAGGGCGTGGCCATGGCGGCTTCCTGAATTTTGATGCTTCGCCATGAAACATCAACTGCTGTGTAACTGCCCTAAACATGCTCCAATCTGCCTCAAACTTTACATGTATGATCAGAGTCCTACCATGATGACATTCACATGCTGAAATACAGCCACATTCATAGCGCCACCTGGTGGATGGAAGGAAATGCTGTATAACTGGCCTGTACATGGTCCGATCTGGCTGAAATTTTATATGTGTGATCAGAGTCCGACCCTGATCACATCCAGAGGCCAATGTAAACTCTCGGTCATAGCGCCACCCGGTGGATGGACAGAAAGGCTCTATAAGTAGCCTGAACATGCTCCAATCTGCCTGAAATTTTACACGTGATCAGAGTCCGGCCCTCATCGCATCCGTAGGCCAAAATGCACTCTCGGTCGCAGCGCCACCTGGTGGACGTGCGTGGATTCGCCGACCAGCAAGGATGCGAGGACCCGTCCAACGCTGCTTGCAGCTTTAATTAGGGTCCGAGCACCGAATGGTGCGAAGACCCTATTGGAATGCAAGGAATTATTTATTAGGGTCCGAGCACCGAATGGTGCGAAGACCCTATTGAAATGCAAGGAATTATTAGGGTCCGAGCACCGAATGGTGCGAAGACCCTATTGAAACCCGTGGGTTTATTATTATTAGGGTCCGAGCACCGAATGGTGCGAAGACCCTATTGAAACCCGTGGGTTTATTATTATTATTTTTATTTTTTCTCCGACCAAAAGAATTGCACTTTTGGCGGCCTTATCATACCCCAAAACGCTTGTAACTTGGCATGCTCATCAGGACTGGCGAAAAATTTGATATTTTAGGGGAGTTGCGCATGTGTGTGGCAAAATGGCTCCATAGCGCCCCCTGGAAAATTGAAAATTTGGTCATTAGGCCAACTTGCACGACGTTTCATCTACAGCTACAAAGTTTTGCATGCTTATTCAGCACATCAGGCAACCCAAAAAAGTCAATCACAGCCATACTGTAAACCCAACAGGAAGTCGGCCATCTTGAATTAGCTGTAAATTTTTTTGATATTAATAACTCAGCAGGGGTAAGTCTGAGAGATGCCAAATTTGGCCAGTATATGCAACAGCCCAACCTGATAAAAAGTTATCAAAATGCTCTGCAAAAGTCAAAGGGCGTGGCCATGGCGACCCCCAGAAATATTGATCCTTCGCCATGAAACAGGAAGTGGTGTCTAACTCAGCTGTACATGCTCCAATCTGCCTGAAATTTTACATGTGTGATCAGTTTCCAGCCCTGATGACATCCATGTGGTTATATACATTGACAGTCATAGCGCCACCTTGTGGTAGCAGGAAATTGACATTTTTTACATGTTGATGTACTATTCTTAGCACGTTGATCAGATTCACCTCAAATGTGGTGACATAAGCCAGAACACATTGATGATGATTCCCAGAGAAAATGGTGACTCGTCGTCAAGGGGCGTGTCTGTGGTGACGCGGCGAATTTCGATTTCTCGCCATGAAAATTGAATTATTAATATCTCAGCTGGAAATGATCCAATCCGGACCAAACTTGATGTGATGGACACCGGACCGGTTCTGAACACATCCACATTCATAAATTTAGAAATACTCATAGCGCCACCTATTGGCAACAGGAAGAAATTGTCATTACATTTGCAGCCACCATTGACGGAAACTTTGTCATATCATCTTGAAAATTGGTCAGCTCAGTGGACACACCTAGGCGATGCCACAGTGTGAAGATTTTGACGATTCATAAAACTCTGTTGCCGTGGCAACGTATCGTTGCCGGAATAAACAAAGTACTTTTTGACAGGTTAAAAATGCTCATATGCTCGCCAAAATTGCCACACACATCAGGACTGCTGAAATTTTTGATATTTTAGACGAATTGCACATGGCTGTTGCAAAATGGCTCCATAGCGCCACCTGGAAAATGTCAAACATTTACTACGCCCAGTACGTGTCACCTGGAATTATGAAACTTGGTGGGCATATGTAACTCATCAAGACGCAAAAAAATGTAATTGACACCCTTGGCCAAAACCCAACAGGAAGTCGGCCATTTTGAATTATATGTCATATGTTTTGACGATTTTGGGTCATTTTTGTACATTTTCAAAAGCTATAAACTCAAACAGGGTAACACCGAGAGAGCTGAAATTCGGCCAGGATGTACTCCAGGCATGGTTGATCCAAAGTTATCAAAATGCTCCGCAAAAGTCTGAGGGCGTGGCCATGGCGGCTTCCTGAATTTTGATGCTTCGCCATGAAACATCAACTGCTGTGTAACTGCCCTAAACATGCTCCAATCTGCCTCAAACTTTACATGTATGATCAGAGTCCTACCATGATGACATTCACATGCTGAAATACAGCCACATTCATAGCGCCACCTGGTGGATGGAAGGAAATGCTGTATAACTGGCCTGTACATGGTCCGATCTGGCTGAAATTTTATATGTGTGATCAGAGTCCGACCCTGATCACATCCAGAGGCCAATGTAAACTCTCGGTCATAGCGCCACCCGGTGGATGGACAGAAAGGCTCTATAAGTAGCCTGAACATGCTCCAATCTGCCTGAAATTTTACACGTGATCAGAGTCCGGCCCTCATCGCATCCGTAGGCCAAAATGCACTCTCGGTCGCAGCGCCACCTGGTGGACGTGCGTGGATTCGCCGACCAGCAAGGATGCGAGGACCCGTCCAACGCTGCTTGCAGCTTTAATTAGGGTCCGAGCACCGAATGGTGCGAAGACCCTATTGGAATGCAAGGAATTATTTATTAGGGTCCGAGCACCGAATGGTGCGAAGACCCTATTGAAATGCAAGGAATTATTAGGGTCCGAGCACCGAATGGTGCGAAGACCCTATTGAAACCCGTGGGTTTATTATTATTAGGGTCCGAGCACCGAATGGTGCGAAGACCCTATTGAAACCCGTGGGTTTATTATTATTATTTTTATTTTTTCTCCGACCAAAAGAATTGCACTTTTGGCGGCCTTATCATACCCCAAAACGCTTGTAACTTGGCATGCTCATCAGGACTGGCGAAAAATTTGATATTTTAGGGGAGTTGCGCATGTGTGTGGCAAAATGGCTCCATAGCGCCCCCTGGAAAATTGAAAATTTGGTCATTAGGCCAACTTGCACGACGTTTCATCTACAGCTACAAAGTTTTGCATGCTTATTCAGCACATCAGGCAACCCAAAAAAGTCAATCACAGCCATACTGTAAACCCAACAGGAAGTCGGCCATCTTGAATTAGCTGTAAATTTTTTTGATATTAATAACTCAGCAGGGGTAAGTCTGAGAGATGCCAAATTTGGCCAGTATATGCAACAGCCCAACCTGATAAAAAGTTATCAAAATGCTCTGCAAAAGTCAAAGGGCGTGGCCATGGCGACCCCCAGAAATATTGATCCTTCGCCATGAAACAGGAAGTGGTGTCTAACTCAGCTGTACATGCTCCAATCTGCCTGAAATTTTACATGTGTGATCAGTTTCCAGCCCTGATGACATCCATGTGGTTATATACATTGACAGTCATAGCGCCACCTTGTGGTAGCAGGAAATTGACATTTTTTACATGTTGATGTACTATTCTTAGCACGTTGATCAGATTCACCTCAAATGTGGTGACATAAGCCAGAACACATTGATGATGATTCCCAGAGAAAATGGTGACTCGTCGTCAAGGGGCGTGTCTGTGGTGACGCGGCGAATTTCGATTTCTCGCCATGAAAATTGAATTATTAATATCTCAGCTGGAAATGATCCAATCCGGACCAAACTTGATGTGATGGACACCGGACCGGTTCTGAACACATCCACATTCATAAATTTAGAAATACTCATAGCGCCACCTATTGGCAACAGGAAGAAATTGTCATTACATTTGCAGCCACCATTGACGGAAACTTTGTCATATCATCTTGAAAATTGGTCAGCTCAGTGGACACACCTAGGCGATGCCACAGTGTGAAGATTTTGACGATTCATAAAACTCTGTTGCCGTGGCAACGTATCGTTGCCGGAATAAACAAAGTACTTTTTGACAGGTTAAAAATGCTCATATGCTCGCCAAAATTGCCACACACATCAGGACTGCTGAAATTTTTGATATTTTAGACGAATTGCACATGGCTGTTGCAAAATGGCTCCATAGCGCCACCTGGAAAATGTCAAACATTTACTACGCCCAGTACGTGTCACCTGGAATTATGAAACTTGGTGGGCATATGTAACTCATCAAGACGCAAAAAAATGTAATTGACACCCTTGGCCAAAACCCAACAGGAAGTCGGCCATTTTGAATTATATGTCATATGTTTTGACGATTTTGGGTCATTTTTGTACATTTTCAAAAGCTATAAACTCAAACAGGGTAACACCGAGAGAGCTGAAATTCGGCCAGGATGTACTCCAGGCATGGTTGATCCAAAGTTATCAAAATGCTCCGCAAAAGTCTGAGGGCGTGGCCATGGCGGCTTCCTGAATTTTGATGCTTCGCCATGAAACATCAACTGCTGTGTAACTGCCCTAAACATGCTCCAATCTGCCTCAAACTTTACATGTATGATCAGAGTCCTACCATGATGACATTCACATGCTGAAATACAGCCACATTCATAGCGCCACCTGGTGGATGGAAGGAAATGCTGTATAACTGGCCTGTACATGGTCCGATCTGGCTGAAATTTTATATGTGTGATCAGAGTCCGACCCTGATCACATCCAGAGGCCAATGTAAACTCTCGGTCATAGCGCCACCCGGTGGATGGACAGAAAGGCTCTATAAGTAGCCTGAACATGCTCCAATCTGCCTGAAATTTTACACGTGATCAGAGTCCGGCCCTCATCGCATCCGTAGGCCAAAATGCACTCTCGGTCGCAGCGCCACCTGGTGGACGTGCGTGGATTCGCCGACCAGCAAGGATGCGAGGACCCGTCCAACGCTGCTTGCAGCTTTAATTAGGGTCCGAGCACCGAATGGTGCGAAGACCCTATTGGAATGCAAGGAATTATTTATTAGGGTCCGAGCACCGAATGGTGCGAAGACCCTATTGAAATGCAAGGAATTATTAGGGTCCGAGCACCGAATGGTGCGAAGACCCTATTGAAACCCGTGGGTTTATTATTATTAGGGTCCGAGCACCGAATGGTGCGAAGACCCTATTGAAACCCGTGGGTTTATTATTATTATTTTTATTTTTTCTCCGACCAAAAGAATTGCACTTTTGGCGGCCTTATCATACCCCAAAACGCTTGTAACTTGGCATGCTCATCAGGACTGGCGAAAAATTTGATATTTTAGGGGAGTTGCGCATGTGTGTGGCAAAATGGCTCCATAGCGCCCCCTGGAAAATTGAAAATTTGGTCATTAGGCCAACTTGCACGACGTTTCATCTACAGCTACAAAGTTTTGCATGCTTATTCAGCACATCAGGCAACCCAAAAAAGTCAATCACAGCCATACTGTAAACCCAACAGGAAGTCGGCCATCTTGAATTAGCTGTAAATTTTTTTGATATTAATAACTCAGCAGGGGTAAGTCTGAGAGATGCCAAATTTGGCCAGTATATGCAACAGCCCAACCTGATAAAAAGTTATCAAAATGCTCTGCAAAAGTCAAAGGGCGTGGCCATGGCGACCCCCAGAAATATTGATCCTTCGCCATGAAACAGGAAGTGGTGTCTAACTCAGCTGTACATGCTCCAATCTGCCTGAAATTTTACATGTGTGATCAGTTTCCAGCCCTGATGACATCCATGTGGTTATATACATTGACAGTCATAGCGCCACCTTGTGGTAGCAGGAAATTGACATTTTTTACATGTTGATGTACTATTCTTAGCACGTTGATCAGATTCACCTCAAATGTGGTGACATAAGCCAGAACACATTGATGATGATTCCCAGAGAAAATGGTGACTCGTCGTCAAGGGGCGTGTCTGTGGTGACGCGGCGAATTTCGATTTCTCGCCATGAAAATTGAATTATTAATATCTCAGCTGGAAATGATCCAATCCGGACCAAACTTGATGTGATGGACACCGGACCGGTTCTGAACACATCCACATTCATAAATTTAGAAATACTCATAGCGCCACCTATTGGCAACAGGAAGAAATTGTCATTACATTTGCAGCCACCATTGACGGAAACTTTGTCATATCATCTTGAAAATTGGTCAGCTCAGTGGACACACCTAGGCGATGCCACAGTGTGAAGATTTTGACGATTCATAAAACTCTGTTGCCGTGGCAACGTATCGTTGCCGGAATAAACAAAGTACTTTTTGACAGGTTAAAAATGCTCATATGCTCGCCAAAATTGCCACACACATCAGGACTGCTGAAATTTTTGATATTTTAGACGAATTGCACATGGCTGTTGCAAAATGGCTCCATAGCGCCACCTGGAAAATGTCAAACATTTACTACGCCCAGTACGTGTCACCTGGAATTATGAAACTTGGTGGGCATATGTAACTCATCAAGACGCAAAAAAATGTAATTGACACCCTTGGCCAAAACCCAACAGGAAGTCGGCCATTTTGAATTATATGTCATATGTTTTGACGATTTTGGGTCATTTTTGTACATTTTCAAAAGCTATAAACTCAAACAGGGTAACACCGAGAGAGCTGAAATTCGGCCAGGATGTACTCCAGGCATGGTTGATCCAAAGTTATCAAAATGCTCCGCAAAAGTCTGAGGGCGTGGCCATGGCGGCTTCCTGAATTTTGATGCTTCGCCATGAAACATCAACTGCTGTGTAACTGCCCTAAACATGCTCCAATCTGCCTCAAACTTTACATGTATGATCAGAGTCCTACCATGATGACATTCACATGCTGAAATACAGCCACATTCATAGCGCCACCTGGTGGATGGAAGGAAATGCTGTATAACTGGCCTGTACATGGTCCGATCTGGCTGAAATTTTATATGTGTGATCAGAGTCCGACCCTGATCACATCCAGAGGCCAATGTAAACTCTCGGTCATAGCGCCACCCGGTGGATGGACAGAAAGGCTCTATAAGTAGCCTGAACATGCTCCAATCTGCCTGAAATTTTACACGTGATCAGAGTCCGGCCCTCATCGCATCCGTAGGCCAAAATGCACTCTCGGTCGCAGCGCCACCTGGTGGACGTGCGTGGATTCGCCGACCAGCAAGGATGCGAGGACCCGTCCAACGCTGCTTGCAGCTTTAATTAGGGTCCGAGCACCGAATGGTGCGAAGACCCTATTGGAATGCAAGGAATTATTTATTAGGGTCCGAGCACCGAATGGTGCGAAGACCCTATTGAAATGCAAGGAATTATTAGGGTCCGAGCACCGAATGGTGCGAAGACCCTATTGAAACCCGTGGGTTTATTATTATTAGGGTCCGAGCACCGAATGGTGCGAAGACCCTATTGAAACCCGTGGGTTTATTATTATTATTTTTATTTTTTCTCCGACCAAAAGAATTGCACTTTTGGCGGCCTTATCATACCCCAAAACGCTTGTAACTTGGCATGCTCATCAGGACTGGCGAAAAATTTGATATTTTAGGGGAGTTGCGCATGTGTGTGGCAAAATGGCTCCATAGCGCCCCCTGGAAAATTGAAAATTTGGTCATTAGGCCAACTTGCACGACGTTTCATCTACAGCTACAAAGTTTTGCATGCTTATTCAGCACATCAGGCAACCCAAAAAAGTCAATCACAGCCATACTGTAAACCCAACAGGAAGTCGGCCATCTTGAATTAGCTGTAAATTTTTTTGATATTAATAACTCAGCAGGGGTAAGTCTGAGAGATGCCAAATTTGGCCAGTATATGCAACAGCCCAACCTGATAAAAAGTTATCAAAATGCTCTGCAAAAGTCAAAGGGCGTGGCCATGGCGACCCCCAGAAATATTGATCCTTCGCCATGAAACAGGAAGTGGTGTCTAACTCAGCTGTACATGCTCCAATCTGCCTGAAATTTTACATGTGTGATCAGTTTCCAGCCCTGATGACATCCATGTGGTTATATACATTGACAGTCATAGCGCCACCTTGTGGTAGCAGGAAATTGACATTTTTTACATGTTGATGTACTATTCTTAGCACGTTGATCAGATTCACCTCAAATGTGGTGACATAAGCCAGAACACATTGATGATGATTCCCAGAGAAAATGGTGACTCGTCGTCAAGGGGCGTGTCTGTGGTGACGCGGCGAATTTCGATTTCTCGCCATGAAAATTGAATTATTAATATCTCAGCTGGAAATGATCCAATCCGGACCAAACTTGATGTGATGGACACCGGACCGGTTCTGAACACATCCACATTCATAAATTTAGAAATACTCATAGCGCCACCTATTGGCAACAGGAAGAAATTGTCATTACATTTGCAGCCACCATTGACGGAAACTTTGTCATATCATCTTGAAAATTGGTCAGCTCAGTGGACACACCTAGGCGATGCCACAGTGTGAAGATTTTGACGATTCATAAAACTCTGTTGCCGTGGCAACGTATCGTTGCCGGAATAAACAAAGTACTTTTTGACAGGTTAAAAATGCTCATATGCTCGCCAAAATTGCCACACACATCAGGACTGCTGAAATTTTTGATATTTTAGACGAATTGCACATGGCTGTTGCAAAATGGCTCCATAGCGCCACCTGGAAAATGTCAAACATTTACTACGCCCAGTACGTGTCACCTGGAATTATGAAACTTGGTGGGCATATGTAACTCATCAAGACGCAAAAAAATGTAATTGACACCCTTGGCCAAAACCCAACAGGAAGTCGGCCATTTTGAATTATATGTCATATGTTTTGACGATTTTTGGGTCATTTTTGTACATTTTCAAAAGCTATAAACTCAAACAGGGTAACACCGAGAGAGCTGAAATTCGGCCAGGATGTACTCCAGGCATGGTTGATCCAAAGTTATCAAAATGCTCCGCAAAAGTCTGAGGGCGTGGCCATGGCGGCTTCCTGAATTTTGATGCTTCGCCATGAAACATCAACTGCTGTGTAACTGCCCTAAACATGCTCCAATCTGCCTCAAACTTTACATGTATGATCAGAGTCCTACCATGATGACATTCACATGCTGAAATACAGCCACATTCATAGCGCCACCTGGTGGATGGAAGGAAATGCTGTATAACTGGCCTGTACATGGTCCGATCTGGCTGAAATTTTATATGTGTGATCAGAGTCCGACCCTGATCACATCCAGAGGCCAATGTAAACTCTCGGTCATAGCGCCACCCGGTGGATGGACAGAAAGGCTCTATAAGTAGCCTGAACATGCTCCAATCTGCCTGAAATTTTACACGTGATCAGAGTCCGGCCCTCATCGCATCCGTAGGCTGTTACATCCCGACTGTCTAGGGTAGTCAGGGCCACCAGGTGGACGTGCGTGGATTCGCCGACCAGCAAGGATGCGAGGACCCGTCCAACGCTGCTTGCAGCTTTAATTAGGGTCCGAGCACCGAATGGTGCGAAGACCCTATTGGAATGCAAGGAATTATTTATTAGGGTCCGAGCACCGAATGGTGCGAAGACCCTATTGAAATGCAAGGAATTATTAGGGTCCGAGCACCGAATGGTGCGAAGACCCTATTGAAACCCGTGGGTTTATTATTATTAGGGTCCGAGCACCGAATGGTGCGAAGACCCTATTGAAACCCGTGGGTTTATTATTATTATTTTTATTTTTTCTCCGACCAAAAGAATTGCACTTTTGGCGGCCTTATCATACCCCAAAACGCTTGTAACTTGGCATGCTCATCAGGACTGGCGAAAAATTTGATATTTTAGGGGAGTTGCGCATGTGTGTGGCAAAATGGCTCCATAGCGCCCCCTGGAAAATTGAAAATTTGGTCATTAGGCCAACTTGCACGACGTTTCATCTACAGCTACAAAGTTTTGCATGCTTATTCAGCACATCAGGCAACCCAAAAAAGTCAATCACAGCCATACTGTAAACCCAACAGGAAGTCGGCCATCTTGAATTAGCTGTAAATTTTTTTGATATTAATAACTCAGCAGGGGTAAGTCTGAGAGATGCCAAATTTGGCCAGTATATGCAACAGCCCAACCTGATAAAAAGTTATCAAAATGCTCTGCAAAAGTCAAAGGGCGTGGCCATGGCGACCCCCAGAAATATTGATCCTTCGCCATGAAACAGGAAGTGGTGTCTAACTCAGCTGTACATGCTCCAATCTGCCTGAAATTTTACATGTGTGATCAGTTTCCAGCCCTGATGACATCCATGTGGTTATATACATTGACAGTCATAGCGCCACCTTGTGGTAGCAGGAAATTGACATTTTTTACATGTTGATGTACTATTCTTAGCACGTTGATCAGATTCACCTCAAATGTGGTGACATAAGCCAGAACACATTGATGATGATTCCCAGAGAAAATGGTGACTCGTCGTCAAGGGGCGTGTCTGTGGTGACGCGGCGAATTTCGATTTCTCGCCATGAAAATTGAATTATTAATATCTCAGCTGGAAATGATCCAATCCGGACCAAACTTGATGTGATGGACACCGGACCGGTTCTGAACACATCCACATTCATAAATTTAGAAATACTCATAGCGCCACCTATTGGCAACAGGAAGAAATTGTCATTACATTTGCAGCCACCATTGACGGAAACTTTGTCATATCATCTTGAAAATTGGTCAGCTCAGTGGACACACCTAGGCGATGCCACAGTGTGAAGATTTTGACGATTCATAAAACTCTGTTGCCGTGGCAACGTATCGTTGCCGGAATAAACAAAGTACTTTTTGACAGGTTAAAAATGCTCATATGCTCGCCAAAATTGCCACACACATCAGGACTGCTGAAATTTTTGATATTTTAGACGAATTGCACATGGCTGTTGCAAAATGGCTCCATAGCGCCACCTGGAAAATGTCAAACATTTACTACGCCCAGTACGTGTCACCTGGAATTATGAAACTTGGTGGGCATATGTAACTCATCAAGACGCAAAAAAATGTAATTGACACCCTTGGCCAAAACCCAACAGGAAGTCGGCCATTTTGAATTATATGTCATATGTTTTGACGATTTTGGGTCATTTTTGTACATTTTCAAAAGCTATAAACTCAAACAGGGTAACACCGAGAGAGCTGAAATTCGGCCAGGATGTACTCCAGGCATGGTTGATCCAAAGTTATCAAAATGCTCCGCAAAAGTCTGAGGGCGTGGCCATGGCGGCTTCCTGAATTTTGATGCTTCGCCATGAAACATCAACTGCTGTGTAACTGCCCTAAACATGCTCCAATCTGCCTCAAACTTTACATGTATGATCAGAGTCCTACCATGATGACATTCACATGCTGAAATACAGCCACATTCATAGCGCCACCTGGTGGATGGAAGGAAATGCTGTATAACTGGCCTGTACATGGTCCGATCTGGCTGAAATTTTATATGTGTGATCAGAGTCCGACCCTGATCACATCCAGAGGCCAATGTAAACTCTCGGTCATAGCGCCACCCGGTGGATGGACAGAAAGGCTCTATAAGTAGCCTGAACATGCTCCAATCTGCCTGAAATTTTACACGTGATCAGAGTCCGGCCCTCATCGCATCCGTAGGCCAAAATGCACTCTCGGTCGCAGCGCCACCTGGTGGACGTGCGTGGATTCGCCGACCAGCAAGGATGCGAGGACCCGTCCAACGCTGCTTGCAGCTTTAATTAGGGTCCGAGCACCGAATGGTGCGAAGACCCTATTGAAACCCGTGGGTTTATTATTATTAGGGTCCGAGCACCGAATGGTGCGAAGACCCTATTGAAACCCGTGGGTTTATTATTATTATTTTTATTTTTTCTCCGACCAAAAGAATTGCACTTTTGGCGGCCTTATCATACCCCAAAACGCTTGTAACTTGGCATGCTCATCAGGACTGGCGAAAAATTTGATATTTTAGGGGAGTTGCGCATGTGTGTGGCAAAATGGCTCCATAGCGCCCCCTGGAAAATTGAAAATTTGGTCATTAGGCCAACTTGCACGACGTTTCATCTACAGCTACAAAGTTTTGCATGCTTATTCAGCACATCAGGCAACCCAAAAAAGTCAATCACAGCCATACTGTAAACCCAACAGGAAGTCGGCCATCTTGAATTAGCTGTAAATTTTTTTGATATTAATAACTCAGCAGGGGTAAGTCTGAGAGATGCCAAATTTGGCCAGTATATGCAACAGCCCAACCTGATAAAAAGTTATCAAAATGCTCTGCAAAAGTCAAAGGGCGTGGCCATGGCGACCCCCAGAAATATTGATCCTTCGCCATGAAACAGGAAGTGGTGTCTAACTCAGCTGTACATGCTCCAATCTGCCTGAAATTTTACATGTGTGATCAGTTTCCAGCCCTGATGACATCCATGTGGTTATATACATTGACAGTCATAGCGCCACCTTGTGGTAGCAGGAAATTGACATTTTTTACATGTTGATGTACTATTCTTAGCACGTTGATCAGATTCACCTCAAATGTGGTGACATAAGCCAGAACACATTGATGATGATTCCCAGAGAAAATGGTGACTCGTCGTCAAGGGGCGTGTCTGTGGTGACGCGGCGAATTTCGATTTCTCGCCATGAAAATTGAATTATTAATATCTCAGCTGGAAATGATCCAATCCGGACCAAACTTGATGTGATGGACACCGGACCGGTTCTGAACACATCCACATTCATAAATTTAGAAATACTCATAGCGCCACCTATTGGCAACAGGAAGAAATTGTCATTACATTTGCAGCCACCATTGACGGAAACTTTGTCATATCATCTTGAAAATTGGTCAGCTCAGTGGACACACCTAGGCGATGCCACAGTGTGAAGATTTTGACGATTCATAAAACTCTGTTGCCGTGGCAACGTATCGTTGCCGGAATAAACAAAGTACTTTTTGACAGGTTAAAAATGCTCATATGCTCGCCAAAATTGCCACACACATCAGGACTGCTGAAATTTTTGATATTTTAGACGAATTGCACATGGCTGTTTGCAAAATGGCTCCATAGCGCCACCTGGAAAATGTCAAACATTTACTACGCCCAGTACGTGTCACCTGGAATTATGAAACTTGGTGGGCATATGTAACTCATCAAGACGCAAAAAAATGTAATTGACACCCTTGGCCAAAACCCAACAGGAAGTCGGCCATTTTGAATTATATGTCATATGTTTTTGACGATTTTGGGTCATTTTTGTACATTTTCAAAAGCTATAAAACTCAAACAGGGTAACACCGAGAGAGCTGAAATTCGGCCAGGATGTACTCCAGGCATGGTTGATCCAAAGTTATCAAAATGCTCCGCAAAAGTCTGAGGGCGTGGCCATGGCGGCTTCCTGAATTTTGATGCTTCGCCATGAGAACATCAACTGCTGTGTAACTGCCCTAAACATACTCTAATCTGCCTCAAACTTTACATGTATGATCAGAGTCCCGCCCTGATGACATTCACATGCTGAAATACAGGCACAGTCATAGCGCCACCTGGTGGATAGAAGGAAAAGCTCTATAACTAGCCTGTACATGGTCCGATCTGCCTGAAATGTTATATGTGTCATCAGAGTGCGGACGTGATCACATCCATAGGCCGACATGCACTCTCGGTCACAGCGCCACCTGGTGGACGTGCGTGGATTCGACGACCAGCATGGATGCGAGGACCCGTCCAACGCTGCTTGCAGCTTTAATTATTATTATTCCACTTTTTTCTACGGACGTGGAAAATGCATTTTTGGCGGCCTTATCATACCCCAAAACGCGTGAAACTTGGCATGCTCATCAGGACCTGCGAAAAATTTGATATTTTATGGGAGTTGCGCATGTGTGTGGGAAAATGGCTCTATAGCGCCCCCTGGAAAATTGAAAATTTGGTCATTAGGCCAACTTGCACGACGTTTCATCCACAGCTACAAAGTTTTGCATGCTTATTCAGCACATCAGGCAACCCAAAAAAGTCAATCACAGCCATACTGTAAACCCAACAGGAAGTCGGCCATCTTGAATTAGCTGTGAATTTTTTTGATATTAATAACTCAGCAGGGGGTAAGTCTGAGAGACATCAAATTTGGCCAGTATATGCAACAGCCCAACCTGATAAAAAGTTATCAAAATGCTCTGCAAAAGTCAAAGGGCGTGGCCATTGCGACCCCCAGAAATATTGATCCTTCGCCATGAAACAGGAAGTGGTGTCTAACTCAGCTGTACATGCTCCAATCTGCCTGAAATTTTACATGTGTGATCAGGTTCCAGCCCTGATGACATCCATGTGGTTATATACATTGACAGTCATAGCGCCACCTTGTGGTAGCAGGAAATTGACATTTTTTACATGTTGATGTACTATTCTTAGCACGTTGATCAGATTCACCTCAAATGTGGTGACATAAGCCAGAACACATTGATGATGATTCCCAGAGAAAATGGTGACTCGTCGTCAAGGGGCGTGTCTGTGGCGGCACGGCGAATTTCGATTTCTCGTCATGAAAATTGAATTATTAATATCTCAGCTGGAAATGATGCAATCCGGACCAAACTTGATATGATGGACACCAGTCCGGGTCTGAACACATCCACACTCATAAATTTAGAAATACTCATAGCGCCACCTATTGGCAACAGGAAGAAATTGTCATTACATTTGCAGCCACCATTGACGGAAACTTTGTCATATCATCTTGAAAATTGGTCAGCTCAGTGGACACACCTAGGCGATGCCACAGTGTGAAGATTTTGACGATTCATAAAACTCTGTTGCCGTGGCAACGTATCGTTGCCGGAATAAACAAAGTACTTTTTGACAGGTTAAAAATGCTCATATGCTCGCCAAAATTGCCACACACATCAGGACTGCTGAAATTTTTGATATTTTAGATGAATTGCACATGGCTGTTGCAAAATGGCTCCATAGCGCCACCTGGAAAATGTCAAACATTTACTACGCCCAGTACGTGTCACCTGGAATTATGAAACTTGGTAGGCATATGTAACTCATCAAGACGCACAAAAATGTAATTGACACCCTTGGCCAAAACCCAACAGGAAGTCGGCCATTTTGAATTATATGTCATATGTTTTGACGATTTTGGGTCATTTTTGTACATTTTCAAAAGCTATAAACTCAAACAGGGTAACACCGAGAGAGCTGAAATTCGGCCAGGATGTACTCCAGGCATGGTTGATCCAAAGTTATCAAAATGCTCCGCAAAAGTCTGAGGGCGTGGCCATGGCGGCTTCCTGAATTTTGATGCTTCGCCATGAAACATCAACTGCTGTGTAACTGCCCTAAACATGCTCCAATCTGCCTCAAACTTTACATGTATGATCAGAGTCCTACCATGATGACATTCACATGCTGAAATACAGCCACATTCATAGCGCCACCTGGTGGATGGAAGGAAATGCTGTATAACTGGCCTGTACATGGTCCGATCTGGCTGAAATTTTATATGTGTGATCAGAGTCCGACCCTGATCACATCCAGAGGCCAATGTACACTCTCGGTCATAGCGCCACCCGGTGGATGGACAGAAAGGCTCTATAAGTAGCCTGAACATTCTCCAATCTGCCTGAAATTTTACACGTGATCAGAGTCCGGCCCTCATCGCATCCGTAGGCCAAAATGCACTCTCGGTCGCAGCGCCACCTGGTGGACGTGCGTGGATTCGCCGACCAGCAAGGATGCGAGGACCCGTCCAACGCTGCTTGCAGCTTTAATTAGGGTCCGAGCACCGAATGGTGCGAAGACCCTATTGGAATGCAAGGAATTATTATTAGGGTCCGAGCACCGAATGGTGCGAAGACCCTATTGGAATGCAAGGAATTATTTATTAGGGTCCGAGCACCGAAATGTGCGAAGACCCTATTGGAATGCAAGGAATTATTTATTAGGGTCCGAGCACCGAATGGTGCGAAGACCCTATTGAAATGCAAGGAATTATTAGGGTCCGAGCACCGAATGGTGCGAAGACCCTATTGAAACCCGTGGGTTTATTATTATTAGGGTCCGAGCACCGAATGGTGCGAAGACCCTATTGAAACCCGTGGGTTTATTATTATTATTTTTATTTTTTCTCCGACCAAAAGAATTGCACTTTTGGCGACCTTATCATACCCCAAAACGCTTGTAACTTGGCATGCTCATCAGGACTGGCGAAAAATTTGATATTTTAGGGGAGTTGCGCATGTGTGTGGCAAAATGGCTCCATAGCGCCCCCTGGAAAATTGAAAATTTGGTCATTAGGCCAACTTGCACGACGTTTCATCTACAGCTACAAAGTTTTGCATGCTTATTCAGCACATCAGGCAACCCAAAAAAGTCAATCACAGCCATACTGTAAACCCAACAGGAAGTCGGCCATCTTGAATTAGCTGTAAATTTTTTTGATATTAATAACTCAGCAGGGGTAAGTCTGAGAGATGCCAAATTTGGCCAGTATATGCAACAGCCCAACCTGATAAAAAGTTATCAAAATGCTCTGCAAAAGTCAAAGGGCGTGGCCATGGCGACCCCCAGAAATATTGATCCTTCGCCATGAAACAGGAAGTGGTGTCTAACAGCTGTACATGCTCCAATCTGCCTGAAATTTTACATGTGGGATCAGGATCCAGCCCTGACAACATCCATGTGATTATGTACATTGACAGTCATAGCGCCACCTTGTGGTAGCAGGAAATTGACATTTTTTACATGTTGATGTACTATTCTTAGCACGTTGATCAGATTCACCTCAAATGTGGTGACATAAGCCAGAACACATTGATGATGATTCCCAGAGAAAATGGTGACTCGTCGTCAAGGGGCGTGTCTGTGGTGACGCGGCGAATTTCGATTTCTCGCCATGAAAATTGAATTATTAATATCTCAGCTGGAAATGATCCCATCCGGACCAAACTTGATGTGATGGACACCGGACCGGTTCTGAACACATCCACATTCATAAATTTAGAAATACTCATAGCGCCACCTATTGGCAACAGGAAGAAATTGTCATCACATTTGCACGTGCCATTGCCAGAAACTTTGTCATATCATTCAGAAAATTGGTCAGGTGAGTGGTTACACCTTGACGATGCCACAGTGTGAAGATTTTGACGATTCATAAAACGCTGTTGCCGTGGCAACGTATCTTTGCCATAATAAACAAAGAACATTTTGACAGGTTAAAAATGCTCAAATGCTCGCCAAAATTACCACACATATCTGGACCGGCAACCCATTTGATATTTTAGTGAAACTGCACATGTGTGTGGTAAAATGGCTCCATAGCGCCACCTGGAAAATTTCAAACGGTTACTACGGCCACTACGTATGACCAAAAATCATGAAACTTGCTAGGCTTATGTAACTCGTCAAGACACAAAAAAATGTAATTGACACCCATGGCCAAAACCAGGACAGGAAGTCGGCCATTTTGAATTATATGTCATACTTTTTGACGATTTTGTGTCATTTTTGTACATTTTCAAAAGCTATAAACTCACATAGAGTAACACCGAGAGAGCTGAAATTCGGCCAGGGTGTACTCCAGGCATGGGTGATCAAAAGTTATCAAAATGCTCCGCAAAAGTCTGAGGGCGTGGCCATGGCGGCCTCCCGAATTTTGATACTTCGCCATGAAACATCAACTGCTGTGTAACTGCCCTAAACATACTCTAATCTGCCTCAAACTTTACATGTATGATCAGAGTCCCGCCCTGATGACATTCACATGCTGAAATACAGGCACAGTCATAGCGCCACCTGGTGGATAGAAGGAAAAGCTCTATAACTAGCCTGTACATGGTCCGATCTGCCTGAAATGTTATATGTGTCATCAGAGTGCGGACGTGATCACATCCATAGGCCGACATGCACTCTCGGTCACAGCGCCACCTGGTGGACGTGCGTGGATTCGACGACCAGCATGGATGCGAGGACCCGTCCAACGCTGCTTGCAGCTTTAATTATTATTATTCCACTTTTTTCTACGGACGTGGAAAATGCATTTTTGGCGGCCTTATCATACCCCAAAACGCGTGAAACTTGGCATGCTCATCAGGACCTGCGAAAAATTTGATATTTTATGGGAGTTGCGCATGTGTGTGGGAAAATGGCTCTATAGCGCCCCCTGGAAAATTGAAAATTTGGTCATTAGGCCAACTTGCACGACGTTTCATCCACAGCTACAAAATTTTGTATGCATATTCAGCACATCAGGAAACACAGAAAAGTCAATCACGGCCACACCCTAAACCCAACAGGAAGTCGGCCATCTTGAATTAGCTGTGAATTTTGATGAGATTAATAACTCAGCGGGGGTAAGTCTGACAGACATCAAATTTGCCCAGCATATGCAACCCTGCCTCCTCATGAAAAGTTATCAAAATGCTCTGCAAAAGTCAAAGGGCGTGGCCATTGCGACCCTCAGAAATATTGATCCTTCGCCATGAAACAGGAAGGGGTGTCTAACTCTACTGTACATGCTCCAATCTGCCTGAAATTTTACATGTGTGATCAGGGTCCAGCCCTGACGACATCCATGTGATTATGTACATTGAAAGTCATAGCGCCACCTTCTGGTAGCAGGAAATTGACAATTTCTACACTTTGATGTACTATTCTTAGCACGTTGATCAGATTCACCTCAAATGTGGTGACATAAGCCAGAACACATTGATGATGATTCCCAGAGAAAATGGTGACTCGTCGTCAAGGGGCGTGTCTGTGGCGGCACGGCGAATTTCGATTTCTCGTCATGAAAATTGAATTATTAATATCTCAGCTGGAAATGATGCAATCCGGACCAAACTTGATATGATGGACACCAGTCCGGGTCTGAACACATCCACACTCATAAATTTAGAAATACTCATAGCGCCACCTATTGGCAACAGGAAGAAATTGTCATTACATTTGCAGCCACCATTGACGGAAACTTTGTCATATCATCTTGAAAATTGGTCAGCTCAGTGGACACACCTAGGCGATGCCACAGTGTGAAGATTTTGACGATTCATAAAACTCTGTTGCCGTGGCAACGTATCGTTGCCGGAATAAACAAAGTACTTTTTGACAGGTTAAAAATGCTCATATGCTCGCCAAAATTGCCACACACATCAGGACTGCTGAAATTTTTGATATTTTAGATGAATTGCACATGGCTGTTGCAAAATGGCTCCATAGCGCCACCTGGAAAATGTCAAACATTTACTACGCCCAGTACGTGTCACCTGGAATTATGAAACTTGGTAGGCATATGTAACTCATCAAGACGCACAAAAATGTAATTGACACCCTTGGCCAAAACCCAACAGGAAGTCGGCCATTTTGAATTATATGTCATATGTTTTGACGATTTTGGGTCATTTTTGTACATTTTCAAAAGCTATAAACTCAAACAGGGTAACACCGAGAGAGCTGAAATTCGGCCAGGATGTACTCCAGGCATGGTTGATCCAAAGTTATCAAAATGCTCCGCAAAAGTCTGAGGGCGTGGCCATGGCGGCTTCCTGAATTTTGATGCTTCGCCATGAAACATCAACTGCTGTGTAACTGCCCTAAACATGCTCCAATCTGCCTCAAACTTTACATGTATGATCAGAGTCCTACCATGATGACATTCACATGCTGAAATACAGCCACATTCATAGCGCCACCTGGTGGATGGAAGGAAATGCTGTATAACTGGCCTGTACATGGTCCGATCTGGCTGAAATTTTATATGTGTGATCAGAGTCCGACCCTGATCACATCCAGAGGCCAATGTACACTCTCGGTCATAGCGCCACCCGGTGGATGGACAGAAAGGCTCTATAAGTAGCCTGAACATTCTCCAATCTGCCTGAAATTTTACACGTGATCAGAGTCCGGCCCTCATCGCATCCGTAGGCCAAAATGCACTCTCGGTCGCAGCGCCACCTGGTGGACGTGCGTGGATTCGCCGACCAGCAAGGATGCGAGGACCCGTCCAACGCTGCTTGCAGCTTTAATTAGGGTCCGAGCACCGAATGGTGCGAAGACCCTATTGGAATGCAAGGAATTATTATTAGGGTCCGAGCACCGAATGGTGCGAAGACCCTATTGGAATGCAAGGAATTATTTATTAGGGTCCGAGCACCGAAATGTGCGAAGACCCTATTGGAATGCAAGGAATTATTTATTAGGGTCCGAGCACCGAATGGTGCGAAGACCCTATTGAAATGCAAGGAATTATTAGGGTCCGAGCACCGAATGGTGCGAAGACCCTATTGAAACCCGTGGGTTTATTATTATTAGGGTCCGAGCACCGAATGGTGCGAAGACCCTATTGAAACCCGTGGGTTTATTATTATTATTTTTATTTTTTCTCCGACCAAAAGAATTGCACTTTTGGCGACCTTATCATACCCCAAAACGCTTGTAACTTGGCATGCTCATCAGGACTGGCGAAAAATTTGATATTTTAGGGGAGTTGCGCATGTGTGTGGCAAAATGGCTCCATAGCGCCCCCTGGAAAATTGAAAATTTGGTCATTAGGCCAACTTGCACGACGTTTCATCTACAGCTACAAAGTTTTGCATGCTTATTCAGCACATCAGGCAACCCAAAAAAGTCAATCACAGCCATACTGTAAACCCAACAGGAAGTCGGCCATCTTGAATTAGCTGTAAATTTTTTTGATATTAATAACTCAGCAGGGGTAAGTCTGAGAGATGCCAAATTTGGCCAGTATATGCAACAGCCCAACCTGATAAAAAGTTATCAAAATGCTCTGCAAAAGTCAAAGGGCGTGGCCATGGCGACCCCCAGAAATATTGATCCTTCGCCATGAAACAGGAAGTGGTGTCTAACAGCTGTACATGCTCCAATCTGCCTGAAATTTTACATGTGGGATCAGGATCCAGCCCTGACAACATCCATGTGATTATGTACATTGACAGTCATAGCGCCACCTTGTGGTAGCAGGAAATTGACATTTTTTACATGTTGATGTACTATTCTTAGCACGTTGATCAGATTCACCTCAAATGTGGTGACATAAGCCAGAACACATTGATGATGATTCCCAGAGAAAATGGTGACTCGTCGTCAAGGGGCGTGTCTGTGGTGACGCGGCGAATTTCGATTTCTCGCCATGAAAATTGAATTATTAATATCTCAGCTGGAAATGATCCCATCCGGACCAAACTTGATGTGATGGACACCGGACCGGTTCTGAACACATCCACATTCATAAATTTAGAAATACTCATAGCGCCACCTATTGGCAACAGGAAGAAATTGTCATCACATTTGCACGTGCCATTGCCAGAAACTTTGTCATATCATTCAGAAAATTGGTCAGGTGAGTGGTTACACCTTGACGATGCCACAGTGTGAAGATTTTGACGATTCATAAAACGCTGTTGCCGTGGCAACGTATCTTTGCCATAATAAACAAAGAACATTTTGACAGGTTAAAAATGCTCAAATGCTCGCCAAAATTACCACACATATCTGGACCGGCAACCCATTTGATATTTTAGTGAAACTGCACATGTGTGTGGTAAAATGGCTCCATAGCGCCACCTGGAAAATTTCAAACGGTTACTACGGCCACTACGTATGACCAAAAATCATGAAACTTGCTAGGCTTATGTAACTCGTCAAGACACAAAAAAATGTAATTGACACCCATGGCCAAAACCAGGACAGGAAGTCGGCCATTTTGAATTATATGTCATACTTTTTGACGATTTTGTGTCATTTTTGTACATTTTCAAAAGCTATAAACTCACATAGAGTAACACCGAGAGAGCTGAAATTCGGCCAGGGTGTACTCCAGGCATGGGTGATCAAAAGTTATCAAAATGCTCCGCAAAAGTCTGAGGGCGTGGCCATGGCGGCCTCCCGAATTTTGATACTTCGCCATGAAACATCAACTGCTGTGTAACTGCCCTAAACATACTCTAATCTGCCTCAAACTTTACATGTATGATCAGAGTCCCGCCCTGATGACATTCACATGCTGAAATACAGGCACAGTCATAGCGCCACCTGGTGGATAGAAGGAAAAGCTCTATAACTAGCCTGTACATGGTCCGATCTGCCTGAAATGTTATATGTGTCATCAGAGTGCGGACGTGATCACATCCATAGGCCGACATGCACTCTCGGTCACAGCGCCACCTGGTGGACGTGCGTGGATTCGACGACCAGCATGGATGCGAGGACCCGTCCAACGCTGCTTGCAGCTTTAATTATTATTATTCCACTTTTTTCTACGGACGTGGAAAATGCATTTTTGGCGGCCTTATCATACCCCAAAACGCGTGAAACTTGGCATGCTCATCAGGACCTGCGAAAAATTTGATATTTTATGGGAGTTGCGCATGTGTGTGGGAAAATGGCTCTATAGCGCCCCCTGGAAAATTGAAAATTTGGTCATTAGGCCAACTTGCACGACGTTTCATCCACAGCTACAAAATTTTGTATGCATATTCAGCACATCAGGAAACACAGAAAAGTCAATCACGGCCACACCCTAAACCCAACAGGAAGTCGGCCATCTTGAATTAGCTGTGAATTTTGATGAGATTAATAACTCAGCGGGGGTAAGTCTGACAGACATCAAATTTGCCCAGCATATGCAACCCTGCCTCCTCATGAAAAGTTATCAAAATGCTCTGCAAAAGTCAAAGGGCGTGGCCATTGCGACCCTCAGAAATATTGATCCTTCGCCATGAAACAGGAAGGGGTGTCTAACTCTACTGTACATGCTCCAATCTGCCTGAAATTTTACATGTGTGATCAGGGTCCAGCCCTGACGACATCCATGTGATTATGTACATTGAAAGTCATAGCGCCACCTTCTGGTAGCAGGAAATTGACAATTTCTACACTTTGATGTACTATTCTTAGCACGTTGATCAGATTCACCTCAAATGTGGTGACATAAGCCAGAACACATTGATGATGATTCCCAGAGAAAATGGTGACTCGTCGTCAAGGGGCGTGTCTGTGGCGGCACGGCGAATTTCGATTTCTCGTCATGAAAATTGAATTATTAATATCTCAGCTGGAAATGATGCAATCCGGACCAAACTTGATATGATGGACACCAGTCCGGGTCTGAACACATCCACACTCATAAATTTAGAAATACTCATAGCGCCACCTATTGGCAACAGGAAGAAATTGTCATTACATTTGCAGCCACCATTGACGGAAACTTTGTCATATCATCTTGAAAATTGGTCAGCTCAGTGGACACACCTAGGCGATGCCACAGTGTGAAGATTTTGACGATTCATAAAACTCTGTTGCCGTGGCAACGTATCGTTGCCGGAATAAACAAAGTACTTTTTGACAGGTTAAAAATGCTCATATGCTCGCCAAAATTGCCACACACATCAGGACTGCTGAAATTTTTGATATTTTAGATGAATTGCACATGGCTGTTGCAAAATGGCTCCATAGCGCCACCTGGAAAATGTCAAACATTTACTACGCCCAGTACGTGTCACCTGGAATTATGAAACTTGGTAGGCATATGTAACTCATCAAGACGCACAAAAATGTAATTGACACCCTTGGCCAAAACCCAACAGGAAGTCGGCCATTTTGAATTATATGTCATATGTTTTGACGATTTTGGGTCATTTTTGTACATTTTCAAAAGCTATAAACTCAAACAGGGTAACACCGAGAGAGCTGAAATTCGGCCAGGATGTACTCCAGGCATGGTTGATCCAAAGTTATCAAAATGCTCCGCAAAAGTCTGAGGGCGTGGCCATGGCGGCTTCCTGAATTTTGATGCTTCGCCATGAAACATCAACTGCTGTGTAACTGCCCTAAACATGCTCCAATCTGCCTCAAACTTTACATGTATGATCAGAGTCCTACCATGATGACATTCACATGCTGAAATACAGCCACATTCATAGCGCCACCTGGTGGATGGAAGGAAATGCTGTATAACTGGCCTGTACATGGTCCGATCTGGCTGAAATTTTATATGTGTGATCAGAGTCCGACCCTGATCACATCCAGAGGCCAATGTACACTCTCGGTCATAGCGCCACCCGGTGGATGGACAGAAAGGCTCTATAAGTAGCCTGAACATTCTCCAATCTGCCTGAAATTTTACACGTGATCAGAGTCCGGCCCTCATCGCATCCGTAGGCCAAAATGCACTCTCGGTCGCAGCGCCACCTGGTGGACGTGCGTGGATTCGCCGACCAGCAAGGATGCGAGGACCCGTCCAACGCTGCTTGCAGCTTTAATTAGGGTCCGAGCACCGAATGGTGCGAAGACCCTATTGGAATGCAAGGAATTATTATTAGGGTCCGAGCACCGAATGGTGCGAAGACCCTATTGGAATGCAAGGAATTATTTATTAGGGTCCGAGCACCGAAATGTGCGAAGACCCTATTGGAATGCAAGGAATTATTTATTAGGGTCCGAGCACCGAATGGTGCGAAGACCCTATTGAAATGCAAGGAATTATTAGGGTCCGAGCACCGAATGGTGCGAAGACCCTATTGAAACCCGTGGGTTTATTATTATTAGGGTCCGAGCACCGAATGGTGCGAAGACCCTATTGAAACCCGTGGGTTTATTATTATTATTTTTATTTTTTCTCCGACCAAAAGAATTGCACTTTTGGCGACCTTATCATACCCCAAAACGCTTGTAACTTGGCATGCTCATCAGGACTGGCGAAAAATTTGATATTTTAGGGGAGTTGCGCATGTGTGTGGCAAAATGGCTCCATAGCGCCCCCTGGAAAATTGAAAATTTGGTCATTAGGCCAACTTGCACGACGTTTCATCTACAGCTACAAAGTTTTGCATGCTTATTCAGCACATCAGGCAACCCAAAAAAGTCAATCACAGCCATACTGTAAACCCAACAGGAAGTCGGCCATCTTGAATTAGCTGTAAATTTTTTTGATATTAATAACTCAGCAGGGGTAAGTCTGAGAGATGCCAAATTTGGCCAGTATATGCAACAGCCCAACCTGATAAAAAGTTATCAAAATGCTCTGCAAAAGTCAAAGGGCGTGGCCATGGCGACCCCCAGAAATATTGATCCTTCGCCATGAAACAGGAAGTGGTGTCTAACAGCTGTACATGCTCCAATCTGCCTGAAATTTTACATGTGGGATCAGGATCCAGCCCTGACAACATCCATGTGATTATGTACATTGACAGTCATAGCGCCACCTTGTGGTAGCAGGAAATTGACATTTTTTACATGTTGATGTACTATTCTTAGCACGTTGATCAGATTCACCTCAAATGTGGTGACATAAGCCAGAACACATTGATGATGATTCCCAGAGAAAATGGTGACTCGTCGTCAAGGGGCGTGTCTGTGGTGACGCGGCGAATTTCGATTTCTCGCCATGAAAATTGAATTATTAATATCTCAGCTGGAAATGATCCCATCCGGACCAAACTTGATGTGATGGACACCGGACCGGTTCTGAACACATCCACATTCATAAATTTAGAAATACTCATAGCGCCACCTATTGGCAACAGGAAGAAATTGTCATCACATTTGCACGTGCCATTGCCAGAAACTTTGTCATATCATTCAGAAAATTGGTCAGGTGAGTGGTTACACCTTGACGATGCCACAGTGTGAAGATTTTGACGATTCATAAAACGCTGTTGCCGTGGCAACGTATCTTTGCCATAATAAACAAAGAACATTTTGACAGGTTAAAAATGCTCAAATGCTCGCCAAAATTACCACACATATCTGGACCGGCAACCCATTTGATATTTTAGTGAAACTGCACATGTGTGTGGTAAAATGGCTCCATAGCGCCACCTGGAAAATTTCAAACGGTTACTACGGCCACTACGTATGACCAAAAATCATGAAACTTGCTAGGCTTATGTAACTCGTCAAGACACAAAAAAATGTAATTGACACCCATGGCCAAAACCAGGACAGGAAGTCGGCCATTTTGAATTATATGTCATACTTTTTGACGATTTTGTGTCATTTTTGTACATTTTCAAAAGCTATAAACTCACATAGAGTAACACCGAGAGAGCTGAAATTCGGCCAGGGTGTACTCCAGGCATGGGTGATCAAAAGTTATCAAAATGCTCCGCAAAAGTCTGAGGGCGTGGCCATGGCGGCCTCCCGAATTTTGATACTTCGCCATGAAACATCAACTGCTGTGTAACTGCCCTAAACATACTCTAATCTGCCTCAAACTTTACATGTATGATCAGAGTCCCGCCCTGATGACATTCACATGCTGAAATACAGGCACAGTCATAGCGCCACCTGGTGGATAGAAGGAAAAGCTCTATAACTAGCCTGTACATGGTCCGATCTGCCTGAAATGTTATATGTGTCATCAGAGTGCGGACGTGATCACATCCATAGGCCGACATGCACTCTCGGTCACAGCGCCACCTGGTGGACGTGCGTGGATTCGACGACCAGCATGGATGCGAGGACCCGTCCAACGCTGCTTGCAGCTTTAATTATTATTATTCCACTTTTTTCTACGGACGTGGAAAATGCATTTTTGGCGGCCTTATCATACCCCAAAACGCGTGAAACTTGGCATGCTCATCAGGACCTGCGAAAAATTTGATATTTTATGGGAGTTGCGCATGTGTGTGGGAAAATGGCTCTATAGCGCCCCCTGGAAAATTGAAAATTTGGTCATTAGGCCAACTTGCACGACGTTTCATCCACAGCTACAAAATTTTGTATGCATATTCAGCACATCAGGAAACACAGAAAAGTCAATCACGGCCACACCCTAAACCCAACAGGAAGTCGGCCATCTTGAATTAGCTGTGAATTTTGATGAGATTAATAACTCAGCGGGGGTAAGTCTGACAGACATCAAATTTGCCCAGCATATGCAACCCTGCCTCCTCATGAAAAGTTATCAAAATGCTCTGCAAAAGTCAAAGGGCGTGGCCATTGCGACCCTCAGAAATATTGATCCTTCGCCATGAAACAGGAAGGGGTGTCTAACTCTACTGTACATGCTCCAATCTGCCTGAAATTTTACATGTGTGATCAGGGTCCAGCCCTGACGACATCCATGTGATTATGTACATTGAAAGTCATAGCGCCACCTTCTGGTAGCAGGAAATTGACAATTTCTACACTTTGATGTACTATTCTTAGCACGTTGATCAGATTCACCTCAAATGTGGTGACATAAGCCAGAACACATTGATGATGATTCCCAGAGAAAATGGTGACTCGTCGTCAAGGGGCGTGTCTGTGGCGGCACGGCGAATTTCGATTTCTCGTCATGAAAATTGAATTATTAATATCTCAGCTGGAAATGATGCAATCCGGACCAAACTTGATGATGATGGACACCAGTCCGGGTCTGAACACATCCACACTCATAAATTTAGAAATACTCATAGCGCCACCTATTGGCAACAGGAAGAAATTGTCATTACATTTGCAGCCACCATTGACGGAAACTTTGTCATATCATCTTGAAAATTGGTCAGCTCAGTGGACACACCTAGGCGATGCCACAGTGTGAAGATTTTGACGATTCATAAAACTCTGTTGCCGTGGCAACGTATCGTTGCCGGAATAAACAAAGTACTTTTTGACAGGTTAAAAATGCTCATATGCTCGCCAAAATTGCCACACGCACATCAGGACTGCTGAAATTTTTGATATTTTAGATGAATTGCACATGGCTGTTGCAAAATGGCTCCATAGCGCCACCTGGAAAATGTCAAACATTTACTACGCCCAGTACGTGTCACCTGGAATTATGAAACTTGGTAGGCATATGTAACTCATCAAGACGCACAAAAATGTAATTGACACCCTTGGCCAAAACCCAACAGGAAGTCGGCCATTTTGAATTATATGTCATATGTTTTGACGATTTTGGGTCATTTTTGTACATTTTCAAAAGCTATAAACTCAAACAGGGTAACACCGAGAGAGCTGAAATTCGGCCAGGATGTACTCCAGGCATGGTTGATCCAAAGTTATCAAAATGCTCCGCAAAAGTCTGAGGGCGTGGCCATGGCGGCTTCCTGAATTTTGATGCTTCGCCATGAAACATCAACTGCTGTGTAACTGCCCTAAACATGCTCCAATCTGCCTCAAACTTTACATGTATGATCAGAGTCCTACCATGATGACATTCACATGCTGAAATACAGCCACATTCATAGCGCCACCTGGTGGATGGAAGGAAATGCTGTATAACTGGCCTGTACATGGTCCGATCTGGCTGAAATTTTATATGTGTGATCAGAGTCCGACCCTGATCACATCCAGAGGCCAATGTACACTCTCGGTCATAGCGCCACCCGGTGGATGGACAGAAAGGCTCTATAAGTAGCCTGAACATTCTCCAATCTGCCTGAAATTTTACACGTGATCAGAGTCCGGCCCTCATCGCATCCGTAGGCCAAAATGCACTCTCGGTCGCAGCGCCACCTGGTGGACGTGCGTGGATTCGCCGACCAGCAAGGATGCGAGGACCCGTCCAACGCTGCCTTGCAGCTTTGAATTAGGGTCCGAGCACCGAATGGTGCGAAGACCCTATTGGAATGCAAGGAATTATTTATTAGGGTCCGAGCACCGAATGGTGCGAAGACCCTATTGGAATGCAAGGAATTATTTATTAGGGTCCGAGCACCGAATGGTGCGAAGACCCTATTGAAATGCAAGGAATTATTAGGGTCCGAGCACCGAATGGTGCGAAGACCCTATTGAAACCCGTGGGTTTATTATTATTAGGGTCCGAGCACCGAATGGTGCGAAGACCCTATTGAAACCCGTGGGTTTATTATTATTATTTTTATTTTTTCTTCCGACCAAAAGAATTGCACTTTTGGCGGCCTTATCATACCCCAAAACGCTTGTAACTTGGCATGCTCATCAGGACTGGCGAAAAATTTGATATTTTAGGGGAGTTGCGCATGTGTGTGGCAAAATGGCTCCATAGCGCCCCCTGGAAAATTGAAAATTTGGTCATTAGGCCAACTTGCACGACGTTTCATCTACAGCTACAAAGTTTTGCATGCTTATTCAGCACATCAGGCAACCCAAAAAAGTCAATCACAGCCATACTGTAAACCCAACAGGAAGTCGGCCATCTTGAATTAGCTGTAAATTTTTTTGATATTAATAACTCAGCAGGGGTAAGTCTGAGAGATGCCAAATTTGGCCAGTATAATGCAACAGCCCAACCTGATAAAAAGTTATCAAAATGCTCTGCAAAAGTCAAAGGGCGTGGCCATGGCGACCCCCAGAAATATTGATCCTTCGCCATGAAACAGGAAGTGGTGTCTAACTCAGCTGTACATGCTCCAATCTGCCTGAAATTTTACATGTGGGATCAGGATCCAGCTCCTGACACCATCCATGTGATTATGTACATTGACAGTCATAGCGCCACCTTGTGGTAGCAGGAAATTGACATTTTTTACATGTTGATGTACTATTCTTAGCACGTTGATCAGATTCACCTCAAATGTGGTGACATAAGCCAGAACACATTGATGATGATTCCCAGAGAAAATGGTGACTCGTCGTCAAGGGGCGTGTCTGTGGTGACGCGGCGAATTTCGATTTCTCGCCATGAAAATTGAATTATTAATATCTCAGCTGGAAATGATCCCAATCCGGACCAAACTTGATGTGATGGACACCGGACCGGTTCTGAACACATCCACATTCATAAATTTAGAAATACTCATAGCGCCACCTATTGGCAACAGGAAGAAATTGTCATCACATTTGCACGTGCCATTGCCAGAAACTTTGTCATATCATTCAGAAAATTGGTCAGGTGAGTGGTTACACCTTGACGATGCCACAGTGTGAAGATTTTGACGATTCATAAATCGCTGTTGCCGTGGCAACGTATCTTTGCCATAATAAACAAAGAACATTTTGACAGGTTAAAAATGCTCAAATGCTCGCCAAAATTACCACACATATCTGGACCGGCAACCCATTTGATATTTTAGTGAAACTGCACATGTGTGTGGTAAAATGGCTCCATAGCGCCACCTGGAAAATTTCAAACGGTTACTACGGCCACTACGTATGACCAAGAATCATGAAACTTGCTAGGGCTTATGTAACTCGTCAAGACACAAAAAAATGTAATTGACACCCATGGCCAAAACCAGGACAGGAAGTCGGCCATTTTGAATTATATGTCATACTTTTTGACGATTTTGTGTCATTTTTGTACATTTTCAAAAGCTATAAACTCACATAGAGTAACACCGAGAGAGCTGAAATTCGGCCAGGATGTACTCCAGGCATGGGTGATCAAAAGTTATCAAAATGCTCCGCAAAAGTCTGAGGGCGTGGCCATGGCGGCCTCCGAATTTTGATACTTCGCCATGAAACATCAACTGCTGTGTAACTGCCCTAAACATACTCTAATCTGCCTCAAACTTTACATGTATGATCAGAGTCCCGCCCTGATGACATTCACATGCTGAAATACAGGCACAGTCATAGCGCCACCTGGTGGATAGAAGGAAAAGCTCTATAACTAGCCTGTACATGGTCCGATCTGCCTGAAATGTTATATGTGTCATCAGAGTGCGGACGTAGATCACATCCATAGGCCGACATGCACTCTCGGTCACAGCGCCACCTGGTGGACGTGCGTGGATTCGACGACAGCATGGATGCGAGGACCCGTCCAACGCTGCTTGCAGCTTTAATTATTATTATTCCACTTTTTTCTACGGACGGTGGGAAATGCATTTTTGGCGGCCTTATCATACCCCAAAACGCGTGAAACTTGGCATGCTCATCAGGACCTGCGAAAAATTTGATATTTTATGGGAGTTGCGCATGTGTGTGGTGAAAATGGCTCTATAGCGCCCCCTGGAAAATTGAAAATTTGGTCATTAGGCCCAACTTGCACGACGTTTCATCACACAGCTAGAAAATTTTGTATGCATATTCAGCACATCAGGAAACACAGAAAAGTCAATCACGGCCACACCCCTAAACCCAACAGGAAGTCGGCCATCTTGAATTAGCTGTGAATTTTGATGAGATTAATAACTCAGCGGGGGTAAGTCTGACAGACATAAATTTGCCCACATATGCAACCCTGCCTCCTCATGAAAAGTTATCAAAATGCTCTGCAAAAGTCAAAGGGCGTGGCCATTGCGACCCTCCAGAAATATTGATCCTTCGCCATGAAACAGGAAGGGGTGTCTAACTCTACTGTACATGCTCCAATCTGCTGAAATTTTACATGTGTGATCAGGGTCCAGCCCTGACGACATCCATGTGATTATGTACATTGAAAGTCTAGCGCCACCTTCTGGTAGCAGGAAATTGACAATTTCTACACTTTGATGTACTATTTCTTAGCACGTTTGATCAGATTCACCTCAAATGTGGTGACATAAGCCAGAACACATTGATGATGATTCCCAGAGAAAATGGTGACTCGTCGTCAAGGGGCGTGTCTCTGGCGGCACGGCGAATTTCGATTTCTCCGTCATGAAAATTGAATTATTAATATCTCAAGCTGGAAATGATGCAATCCGGACCAAACTTGATATGATGGACACCAGTCCGGGTTCTGAACACATCCACACTCATAATTTAGAAATACTCATAGCGCCACCTATTGGCAACAGGAAGAAAATTGTCATTACATTTGCAGCCACCATTGACGGAAAACTTTGTCATATCATCTTGAAAATTGGTCAGCTCAGTGGACACACCTAGGCGATGCCACAGTGTGAAGATTTTTGACGATTCATAAAACTCTGTTGCCGTGGCAACGTATCGTTGCCGGAATACAACAAAGTACTTTTTGACAGGTTAAAAATGCTCATATGCTCGCCAAAATTGCCACACACATCAGGACTGCTGAAATTTTTGATATTTTAGATAAATTGCACATGGCTGTTGCAAAATGGCTCCATAGCGCCACCTGGAAAATGTCAAACATTTACTACGCCCAGTACGTGTCACCTGGAATTATGAAACTTGGTAGGCATATGTAACTCATCAAGACGCACAAAAAATGTAATTGACACCCTTGGCCAAAACCCAACAGGAAGTCGGCCATTTTGAATTATATGTCATATGTTTTTGACGATTTTGGGTCATTTTTGTACATTTTCAAAAGCTATAAACTCAAACAGGGTAACACCGAGAGAGCTGAAATTCGGCCAGGAATGTACTCCAGGCATGGTTGATCCAAAGTTATCAAAATGCTCCGCAAAAGTCTGAGGGCGTGGCCATGGCGGCTTCCTGAATTTTGATGCTTCGCCATGAAACCATCAACTGCTGTGTAAACTGCCCCTAAACATGCTCCAATCTGCCTCAAACTTTACATGTATGATGCAGAGTCCTACCATGATGACATTCACATGCTGAAATACAGCCACATTCATAGCGCCACCTGGTGGATGGAAGGAAATGCTGTATAACTGGCCTGTACATGGTCCGATCTGGCTGAAATTTTATATGTGTGATCAGAGTCCGACCCTGATCACATCCAGAGGCCAATGTAAACTCTCGGTCATAGCGCCACCCGGTGGATGGACAGAAAGGCTCTATAAGTAGCCTGAACATGCTCCAATCTGCCTGAAATTTTACACGTGATCAGAGTCCGGCCCTCATCGCATCCGTAGGCCAAAATGCACTCTCGGTCGCAGCGCCACCTGGTGGACGTGCGTGGATTCGCCGACCAGCAAGGATGCGAGGACCCGTCCAACGCTGCTTGCAGCTTTAATTAGGGTCCGAGCACCGAATGGTGCGAAGACCCTATTGAAATGCAAGGAATTATTAGGGTCCGAGCACCGAATGGTGCGAAGACCCTATTGAAACCCGTGGGTTTATTATTATTAGGGTCCGAGCACCGAATGGTGCGAAGACCCTATTGGAATGCAAGGAATTATTTATTAGGGTCCGAGCACCGAATGGTGCGAAGACCCTATTGAAACCCGTGGGTTTATTATTATTAGGGTCCGAGCACCGAATGGTGCGAAGACCCTATTGAAACCCGTGGGTTTATTATTATTATTTTTATTTTTTCTCCGACCAAAAGAATTGCACTTTTGGCGGCCTTATCATACCCCAAAACGCTTGTAACTTGGCATGCTCATCAGGACTGGCGAAAAATTTGATATTTTAGGGGAGTTGCGCATGTGTGTGGCAAAATGGCTCCATAGCGCCCCCTGGAAAATTGAAAATTTGGTCATTAGGCCAACTTGCACGACGTTTCATCTACAGCTACAAAGTTTTGCATGCTTATTCAGCACATCAGGCAACCCAAAAAAGTCAATCACAGCCATACTGTAAACCCAACAGGAAGTCGGCCATCTTGAATTAGCTGTAAATTTTTTTGATATTAATAACTCAGCAGGGGTAAGTTCGAGAGATGCCAAATTTGGCCAGTATATGCAACAGCCCAACCTGATAAAAAGTTATCAAAATGCTCTGCAAAAGTCAAAGGGCGTGGCCATGGCGACCCCCAGAAATATTGATCCTTCGCCATGAAACAGGAAGTGGTGTCTAACCAGCTGTACATGCTCCAATCTGCCTGAAATTTTACATGTGGGATCAGGATCCAGCCCTGTGACCATCCATGTGATTATGTTACATTGACAGTCATAGCGCCACCTTGTGGTAGCAGGGAAATTGACATTTTTTACATGTTGATGTACTATTCTTAGCACGTTGATCCAGATTCACCTCAAATGTGGTGACATAAGCCAGAACACATTGATGAATGATCCCAGAGAAAAATGGTGACTCGTCGTCAAGAGGGGCGTGTCTGTGGTGACGCGGCGAATTTCGATTTCTCGCCATGAAAATTGAATTATTAATATCTCAGCTGGGAAATGATCCCATCCGGACCAAACTTGATGTGAAGGACACCGGACCGGTTCTGAACACATCCACATTCATAAATTAGAAATACTCCATAGCGCCACCTATTGGCAACAGGAAGAAATTGTCATCACATTTGCACGTTAGCCATTGCCAGAAACTTTGTCATATCATTCTGAAAAATTGGTCAGCGTGAGTGGTTACACCTTGACGATGCACAGTGTGAAGATTTTTGACGATTCATAAATCGCTGTTGCCGTGGGCAACGTATCTTTCCAGAATAAACAAAGAACTTTTTGACAGGGTTAAAAATGCTCATATGCTCGCCAAAATTACCACACATATCTGGACCGGCACCCCATTTGATATTTTAGTGAAACCTTGCACATGTGTTGTGGTAAAATGGCTCCTATAGCGCCACCTGGGAAAATTTCAAACGGGGTTACTACGGCCCACTACGTATGACCAAAATCATGAAACTTGCTCGGCTTATGTACTCAGTCAAGACACAAAAAAATGTATTGACACCCATGGCCAAAACCAGGACAGGAAGTCGGCCATTTTGAGATTATATGGTCATACTTTTTGACGATTTTGTGTCATTTTTGTACATTTTCAAAAGCTATAAACTCCATAGAAGTAACAACCGAGAGAGCTGAAATTCGGCCAGGGTGTACTCCAGGCATGGGTGATCAAAAGTTATCAAAATGCTCCGCAAAAGTCTGAGGGCGTGGCCATGGCGGCCTCCCGAATTTTGATACTTCGCCATGAAACATCAACTGCTGTGTAACTGCCCTAAACATACTCTAATCTGCCTCAAACTTTACATGTATGATCAGAGTCCCGCCCTGATGACATTCACATGCTGAAATACAGGCACAGTCATAGCGCCACCTGGTGGATAGAAGGAAAAGCTCTATAACTAGCCTGTACATGGTCCGATCTGCCTGAAATGTTATATGTGTCATCAGAGTGCGGACGTGATCACATCCATAGGCCGACATGCACTCTCGGTCACAGCGCCACCTGGTGGACGTGCGTGGATTCGACGACCAGCATGGATGCGAGGACCCGTCCAACGCTGCTTGCAGCTTTAATTATTATTATTCCACTTTTTTCTACGGACGTGGAAAATGCATTTTTGGCGGCCTTATCATACCCCAAAACGCTGAAACTTGGCATGCTCATCAGGACCTGCGAAAAATTTGATATTTTATGGGAGTTGCGCATGTGTGTGGGAAAATGGCTCTATAGCGCCCCCTGGAAAATTGAAAATTTGGTCATTAGGCCAACTTGCACGACGTTTCATCCACAGCTACAAAATTTTGTATGCATATTCAGCACATCAGGAAACACAGAAAAGTCAATCACGGCCACACCCTAAACCCAACAGGAAGTCGGCCATCTTGAATTAGCTGTGAATTTTGATGAGATTAATAACTCAGCGGGGGTAAGTCTGACAGACATCAAATTTGCCCAGCATATGCAACCCTGCCTCCTCATGAAAAGTTATCAAAATGCTCTGCAAAAGTCAAAGGGCGTGGCCATTGCGACCCTCAGAAATATTGATCCTTCGCCATGAAACAGGAAGGGGTGTCTAACTCTACTGTACATGCTCCAATCTGCCTGAAATTTTACATGTGTGATCAGGGTCCAGCCCTGACGACATCCATGTGATTATGTACATTGAAAGTCATAGCGCCACCTTCTGTGGTAGCAGGAAATTGACAATTTCTACACTTTGATGTACTATTCTTAGCACGTTGATCAGATTCACCTCAAATGTGGTGACATAAGCCAGAACACATTGAGTGATGATTCCCAGAGAAAATGGTGACTCGTCGTCAAGGGGGCGTGTCTGTGGTGACGCGCGAATTTCGATTTTCTCGTCCATGAAAATTGAATTATTAATATCTCAGCTGGAAATGATCCAATCCGGACCAAACTTGATGTGATGGACACCGGACCGGGTTCTGAACACATCCACATTCATAAATTTAGAAATACTCCCATAGCGCCACCTATTGCAACAGGAAGAAATTGTCATTACATTTGCAGCCACCATTGACGGAAACTTTGTCATATCATCTTGAAAATTGGTCAGCTCAGTGGACACACCTAGGCGATGCCACAGTGTGAAGATTTTGACGATTCATAAAACTCTGTTGCCGTGGCAACGTATCGTTGCCGGAATAAACAAAGTACTTTTTGACAGGTTAAAAATGCTCATATGCTCGCCAAAATTGCCACAGCACATCAGGACTGCTGAAATTTTTGATATTTTAGACTAATTGCACATGGCTGTTGCAAAATGGCTCCATAGCGCACCTGGGAAAATGTCAAACATTTACTACGCCCAGTACGTGTCACCTGGAATTATGAAACTTGGTGGGCATATGTAACTCATCAAGACGCAAAAAAATGTAATTGGACACCCTTGGCCAAAACCCAACAGGAAGTCGGCCATTTTGAATTATATGTCATATGTTTTGACGATTTTGGGTCATTTTTGTACATTTTCAAAAGCTATAAACTCAAACAGGGTAACACCGAGAGAGCTGAAATTCGGCCAGGATGTACTCCAGGCATGGTTGATCCAAAGTTATCAAAATGCTCCGCAAAAGTCTGAGGGCGTGGCCATGGCGGCTTCCTGAATTTTGATGCTTCGCCATGAAACATCAACTGCTGTGTAACTGCCCTAAACATGCTCCAATCTGCCTCAAACTTTACATGTATGATCAGAGTCCTACCATGATGACATTCACATGCTGAAATACAGCCACATTCATAGCGCCACCTGGTGGATGGAAGGAAATGCTGTATAACTGGCCTGTACATGGTCCGATCTGGCTGAAATTTTATATGTGTGATCAGAGTCCGACCCTGATCACATCCAGAGGCCAATGTACACTCTCGGTCATAGCGCCACCCGGTGGATGGACAGAAAGGCTCTATAAGTAGCCTGAACATTCTCCAATCTGCCTGAAATTTTACACGTGATCAGAGTCCGGCCCTCATCGCATCCGTAGGCCAAAATGCACTCTCGGTCGCAGCGCCACCTGGTGGACGTGCGTGGATTCGCGCCGACCAGCAAGGATGCGAGGACCCGTCCAACGCTGCTTGCAGCTTTAATTAGGGTCCGAGCACCGAATGGTGCGAAGACCCTATTGGAATGCAAGGAATTATTATTAGGGTCCGAGCACCGAATGGTGCGAAGACCCTATTGGAATGCAAGGAATTATTTATTAGGGTCCGAGCACCGAAATGAAACAAATGCAAGGAATTATTTATTAGGGTCCGAGCACCGAATGGTGCGAAGACCCTATTGAAATGCAAGGAATTATTAGGGTCCGAGCACCGAATGGTGCGAAGACCCTATTGAAACCCGTGGGTTTATTATTATTAGGGTCCGAGCACCGAATGGTGCGAAGACCCTATTGAAACCCGTGGGTTTATTATTATTATTTTTATTTTTTCTCCGACCAAAAGAATTGCACTTTTGGCGACCTTATCATACCCCAAAACGCTTGTAACTTGGCATGCTCATCAGGACTGGCGAAAATTTGATATTTTAGGGGAGTTGCGCATGTGTGTGGCAAAATGGCTCCATAGCGCCCCCTGGAAAATTGAAAATTTGGTCATTAGGCCAACTTGCACGACGTTTCATCTACAGCTACAAAGTTTTGCATGCTTATTCAGCACATCAGGCAACCAAAAAAAGTCAATCACAGCCATACTGTAAACCCAACAGGAAGTCGGCCATCTTGAATTAGCTGTAAATTTTTTTGATATTAATAACTCAGCAGGGGTAAGTCTGAGAGATGCCAAATTTGGCCAGTATATGCAACAGCCCAACCTGATAAAAAGTTATCAAAATGCTCTGCAAAAGTCAAAGGGCGTGGCCATGGCGACCCCCAGAAATATTGATCCTTCGCCATGAAACAGGAAGTGGTGTCTAACAGCTGTACATGCTCCAATCTGCCTGAAATTTTACATGTGGGATCAGGATCCAGCCCTGACAACATCCATGTGATTATGTACATTGACAGTCATAGCGCCACCTTGTGGTAGCAGGAAATTGACATTTTTTACATGTTGATGTACTATTCTTAGCACGTTGATCAGATTCACCTCAAATGTGGTGACATAAGCCAGAACACATTGATGATGATTCCCAGAGAAAATGGTGACTCGTCGTCAAGGGGCGTGTCTGTGGTGACGCGGCGAATTTCGATTTCTCGCCATGAAAATTGAATTATTAATATCTCAGCTGGAAATGATCCAATCCGGACCAAACTTGATGTGATGGACACCGGACCGGTTCTGAACACATCCACATTCATAAATTTAGAAATACTCATAGCGCCACCTATTGGCAACAGGAAGAAATTGTCATCACATTTGCACGTGCCATTGCCAGAAACTTTGTCATATCATTCAGAAAATTGGTCAGGTGAGTGGTTACACCTTGACGATGCCACAGTGTGAAGATTTTGACGATTCATAAAACGCTGTTGCCGTGGCAACGTATCTTTGCCATAATAAACAAAGAACATTTTTGACAGGTTAAAAATGCTCAAATGCTCGCCAAAATTACCACAAATATCTGGACGGCAACCCATTTGATATTTTAGTGAAACTGCACATGTGTGTGGTAAAATGGCTCCATAGCGCCACCTGGAAAATTTCAAACGGTTACTACGGCCACTACGTATGACCAAAAATCATGAAACTTGCTAGGCTTATGTAACTCGTCAAGACACAAAAAAATGTAATTGACACCCATGGCCAAAACCAGGACAGGAAGTCGGCCATTTTGAATTATATGTCATACTTTTTGACGATTTTGTGTCATTTTTGTACATTTTCAAAAGCTATAAACTCACATAGAGTAACACCGAGAGAGCTGAAATTCGGCCAGGGTGTACTCCAGGCATGGGTGATCAAAAGTTATCAAAATGCTCCGCAAAAGTCTGAGGGCGTGGCCATGGCGGCCTCCCGAATTTTGATACTTCGCCATGAAACATCAATGCTGTGTAACTGCCCTAAACATACTCTAATCTGCCTCAAACTTTACATGTATGATCAGAGTCCCGCCCTGATGACATTCACATGCTGAAATACAGGCACAGTCATAGCGCCACCTGGTGGATAGAAGGAAAAGCTCTATAACTAGCCTGTACATGGTCCATCTGCCTGAAATGTTATATGTGTCATCAGAGTGCGGACGTGATCACATCCATAGGCCGACATGCACTCTCGGTCACAGCGCCACCTGGTGGACGTGCGTGGATTCGACGACCAGCATGGATGCGAGGACCCGTCCAACGCTGCTTGCAGCTTTAATTATTATTATTCCACTTTTTTCTACGGACGTGGAAAATGCATTTTTGGCGGCCTTATCATACCCCAAACGCGTGAAACTTGGCATGCTCATCAGGACCTGCGAAAAATTTGATATTTTATGGGAGTTGCGCATGTGTGTGGGAAAATGGCTCTATAGCGCCCCCTGGAAAATTGAAAATTTGGTCATTAGGCCAACTTGCACGACGTTTCATCCACAGCTACAAAATTTTGTATGCATATTCAGCACATCAGGAAACACAGAAAAGTCAATCACGGCCACACCCTAAACCCAACAGGAAGTCGGCCATCTTGAATTAGCTGTGAATTTTGATGAGATTAATAACTCAGCGGGGGTAAGTCTGACAGACATCAAATTTGCCCAGCATATGCAACCCTGCCTCCTCATGAAAAGTTATCAAAATGCTCTGCAAAAGTCAAAGGGCGTGGCCATTGCGACCCTCAGAAATATTGATCCTTCGCCATGAAACAGGAAGGGGTGTCTAACTCTACTGTACATGCTCCAATCTGCCTGAAATTTTACATGTGTGATCAGGGTCCAGCCCTGACGACATCCATGTGATTATGTACATTGAAAGTCATAGCGCCACCTTCTGGTAGCAGGAAATTGACAATTTCTACACTTTGATGTACTATTCTTAGCACGTTGATCAGATTCACCTCAAATGTGGTGACATAAGCCAGAACACATTGATGATGATTCCCAGAGAAAATGGTGACTCGTCGTCAAGGGGCGTGTCTGTGGCGGCACGGCGAATTTCGATTTCTCGTCATGAAAATTGAATTATTAATATCTCAGCTGGAAATGATGCAATCCGGACCAAACTTGATATGATGGACACCAGTCCGGGTCTGAACACATCCACACTCATAAATTTAGAAATACTCATAGCGCCACCTATTGGCAACAGGAAGAAATTGTCATTACATTTGCAGCCACCATTGACGGAAACTTTGTCATATCATCTTGAAAATTGGTCAGCTCAGTGGACACACCTAGGCGATGCCACAGTGTGAAGATTTTGACGATTCATAAAACTCTGTTGCCGTGGCAACGTATCGTTGCCGGAATAAACAAAGTACTTTTTGACAGGTTAAAAATGCTCATATGCTCGCCAAAATTGCCACACACATCAGGACTGCTGAAATTTTTGATATTTTAGACGAATTGCACATGGCTGTTGCAAAATGGCTCCATAGCGCCACCTGGAAAATGTCAAACATTTACTACGCCCAGTACGTGTCACCTGGAATTATGAAACTTGGTGGGCATATGTAACTCATCAAGACGCAAAAAAATGTAATTGACACCCTTGGCCAAAACCCAACAGGAAGTCGGCCATTTTGAATTATATGTCATATGTTTTGACGATTTTGGGTCATTTTGTACATTTTCAAAAAGCTATAAACTCAAACAGGGTAACACCGAGAGGAGCTGAAATTCGGCCAGGATGTACTCCAGGCATGGGTGATCCAAAGTTATCAAAATGCTCCGCAAAAGTCTGAGGGCGTGGCCATGGGCGGCTTCCTGAAAGTTTGATGCTTCGCCATGAAACATCAACTGCTGTGTAACTGCCCTAAACATGCTCCAATCTGCCTCAAACTTTACATGTATGATCAGAGTCCTACCATGATGACATTCACATGCTGAAATACAGCCACATTCATAGCGCCACCTGGTGGATGGAAGGGAAATGCTGTATAACTGGCCTGTACATGGTCCGATCTGGCTGAAATTTTATATGTGTGATCAGAGGTCCGACCCTGATCACATCCAGAGGCCAATGTACACTCTCGCGTCATAGCGCCACCCGGTGGATGGACAGAAAGGCTCTATAAGTAGCCTGAACATTCTCCAATCTGCCTGAAATTTTACACGTGATCAGAGTCCGGCCCTCATCGCATCCGTAGGCCAAAATGCACTCTCGGTCGCAGCGCCACCTGGTGGACGTGCGTGGATTCGCCGACCAGCAAGGATGCGAGGACCCGTCCAACGCTGCTTGCAGCTTTAATTAGGGTCCGAGCACCGAATGGTGCGAAGACCCTATTGGAATGCAAGGAATTATTATTAGGGTCCGAGCACCGAATGGTGCGAAGACCCTATTGGAATGCAAGGAATTATTTATTAGGGTCCGAGCACCGAATGGTGCGAAGACCCTATTGAATGCAAGGAATTATTAGGGTCCGAGCACCGAATGGTGCGAAGACCCTATTGAAACCCGTGGGTTTATTATTATTAGGGTCCGAGCACCGAATGGTGCGAAGACCCTATTGAAACCCGTGGGTTTATTATTATTATTTTTATTTTTTCTCCGACCAAAAGAATTGCACTTTTGGCGGCCTTATCATACCCCAAAACGCTTGTAACTTGGCATGCTCATCAGGACTGGCGAAAATTTGATATTTTAGGGGAGTTGCGCATGTGTGTGGCAAAATGGCTCCATAGCGCCCCCTGGAAAATTGAAAATTTGGTCATTAGGCCAACTTGCACGACGTTTCATCTACAGCTACAAAGTTTGCATGCTTATTCAGCACATCAGCGCAACCCAAAAAAGTCAATCACAGCCATACTGTAAACCCAACAGGAAGTCGGCCATCTTGAATTAGCTGTAAATTTTTTTGATATTAATAACTCAGCAGGGGTAAGTCTGAGAGATGCCAAATTTGGCCAGTATATGCAACAGCCCAACCTGATAAAAAAGTTATCAAAATGCTCTGCAAAAGTCAAAGGGCGTGGCCATGGCGACCCCCAGAAATATTGATCCTTCGCCATGAAACAGGAAGTGGTGTCTAACTCAGCTGTACATGCTCAATCTGCCTGAAATTTTACATGTGGGATCAGGATCCAGCCCTGACACATCCATGTGATTATGTACATTGACAGTCATACTGCGCCACCCTTGTGGTAGCAGGAAATTGACATTTTTTACATGTTGATGTACTATTCTTAGCACGTTGATCAGATTCACCTCAAATGTGGTGACATAAGCCAGAACACATTGATGATGATTCCCAGAGAAAATGGTGACTCGTCGTCAAGGGGCGTGTCTGTGGTGACGCGGCGAATTTCGATTTCTCGCCATGAAAATTGAATTATTAATATCTCAGCTGGAAATGATCCCATCCGGACCAAACTTGATGTGATGGACACCGGACCGGTTCTGAACACATCCACATTCATAAATTTAGAAATACTCATAGCGCCACCTATTGGCAACAGGAAGAAATTGTCATCACATTTGCAGCCTGCCATTGACAGAAACTTTGTCATATCATTCAGAAAATTGGTCAGCGTGCAGTGGGTAACACCTTGGCGATGCCACAGTGTGAAGATTTTGACGATTCATAATCGCTGTTGCCCGTGGCAACGTATCTTTGCCATAATAAACAAAGAACATTTTGACAGGTTAAAAATGCTCAAATGCTCGCCAAAATTACCACACATATCATGGACCGGCAACCACTTTGATATTTTAGTGAAACTGCACATGTGTGTGGTAAAATGGCTCCATAGCGCCCACCTGGCAAATTTCAAACGTTACTACGGCCCACTACGTATGACAAATCATGAAACATTGCTAGGCTTATGTAACTCGTCAAGACACAAAAAAATGTAATTGGACACCCATGGCCAAAACCAGGACAGGGAAGTCGGCCATTTTGAATTATATGTCATAATTTTTTGACGATTTTGTGTCACTTTTTAGTACATTTCAAAAGCTATAAACTCACATAGTAGTAACACCAGAGAAGAGAGCTGAAATTCCCCGGCCAGGGTGTACTCCAGGCATGGGTGATCAAAAGTTATCAAAATGCTCCGCAAAAGTCTGAGGGCGTGGCCATGGCGGCCTCCCGAATTTTGATACTTCGCCATGAAACATCAACTGCTGTGTAACTGCCCTAAACATACTCTAATCTGCCTCAAACTTTACATGTATGATCAGAGTCCCCCCTGATGACATTCACATGCTGAAATACAGGCACAGTCATAGCGCCACCTGGTGGATAGAAGGAAAAGCTCTATAACTAGCCTGTACATGGTCCGATCTGCCTGAAATGTTATATGTGTCATCAGAGTGCGGACGTGATCACATCCATAGGCCGACATGCACTCTCGGTCACAGCGCCACCTGGTGGACGTGCGTGGATTCGACGACCAGCATGGATGCGAGGACCCGTCCAACGCTGCTTGCAGCTTTAATTATTATTATTCCACTTTTTTCTACGGACGTGGAAAATGCATTTTTGGCGGCCTTATCATACCCCAAAACGCGTGAAACTTGGCATGCTCATCAGGACCTGCGAAAAATTTGATATTTTATGGGAGTTGCGCATGTGTGTGGGAAAATGGCTCTATAGCGCCCCCTGGAAAATTGAAAATTTGGTCATTAGGCCAACTTGCACGACGTTTCATCCACAGCTACAAAATTTTGTATGCATATTCAGCACATCAGGAAACACAGAAAAGTCAATCACGGCCACACCCTAAACCCAACAGGAAGTCGGCCATCTTGAATTAGCTGTGAATTTTGATGAGATTAATAACTCAGCGGGGGTAAGTCTGACAGACATCAAATTTGCCCAGCATATGCAACCCTGCCTCCTCATGAAAAGTTATCAAAATGCTCTGCAAAAGTCAAAGGGCGTGGCCATTGCGACCCTCAGAAATATTGATCCTTCGCCATGAAACAGGAAGGGGTGTCTAACTCTACTGTACATGCTCCAATCTGCCTGAAATTTTACATGTGTGATCAGGGTCCAGCCCTGACGACATCCATGTGATTATGTACATTGAAAGTCATAGCGCCACCTTCTGGTAGCAGGAAATTGACAATTTCTACACTTTGATGTACTATTCTTAGCACGTTGATCAGATTCACCTCAAATGTGGTGACATAAGCCAGAACACATTGATGATGATTCCCAGAGAAAATGGTGACTCGTCGTCAAGGGGCGTGTCTGTGGCGGCACGGCGAATTTCGATTTCTCGTCATGAAAATTGAATTATTAATATCTCAGCTGGAAATGATGCAATCCGGACCAAACTTGATATGATGGACACCAGTCCGGGTCTGAACACATCCACACTCATAAATTTAGAAATACTCATAGCGCCACCTATTGGCAACAGGAAGAAATTGTCATTACATTTGCAGCCACCATTGACGGAAACTTTGTCATATCATCTTGAAAATTGGTCAGCTCAGTGGACACACCTAGGCGATGCCACAGTGTGAAGATTTTGACGATTCATAAAACTCTGTTGCCGTGGCAACGTATCGTTGCCGGAATAAACAAAGTACTTTTTGACAGGTTAAAAATGCTCATATGCTCGCCAAAATTGCCACACACATCAGGACTGCTGAAATTTTTGATATTTTAGATGAATTGCACATGGCTGTTGCAAAATGGCTCCATAGCGCCACCTGGAAAATGTCAAACATTTACTACGCCCAGTACGTGTCACCTGGAATTATGAAACTTGGTAGGCATATGTAACTCATCAAGACGCACAAAAATGTAATTGACACCCTTGGCCAAAACCCAACAGGAAGTCGGCCATTTTGAATTATATGTCATATGTTTTGACGATTTTGGGTCATTTTTGTACATTTTCAAAAGCTATAAACTCAAACAGGGTAACACCGAGAGAGCTGAAATTCGGCCAGGATGTACTCCAGGCATGGTTGATCCAAAGTTATCAAAATGCTCCGCAAAAGTCTGAGGGCGTGGCCATGGCGGCTTCCTGAATTTTGATGCTTCGCCATGAAACATCAACTGCTGTGTAACTGCCCTAAACATGCTCCAATCTGCCTCAAACTTTACATGTATGATCAGAGTCCTACCATGATGACATTCACATGCTGAAATACAGCCACATTCATAGCGCCACCTGGTGGATGGAAGGAAATGCTGTATAACTGGCCTGTACATGGTCCGATCTGGCTGAAATTTTATATGTGTGATCAGAGTCCGACCCTGATCACATCCAGAGGCCAATGTACACTCTCGGTCATAGCGCCACCCGGTGGATGGACAGAAAGGCTCTATAAGTAGCCTGAACATTCTCCAATCTGCCTGAAATTTTACACGTGATCAGAGTCCGGCCCTCATCGCATCCGTAGGCCAAAATGCACTCTCGGTCGCAGCGCCACCTGGTGGACGTGCGTGGATTCGCCGACCAGCAAGGATGCGAGGACCCGTCCAACGCTGCTTGCAGCTTTAATTAGGGTCCGAGCACCGAATGGTGCGAAGACCCTATTGGAATGCAAGGAATTATTATTAGGGTCCGAGCACCGAATGGTGCGAAGACCCTATTGGAATGCAAGGAATTATTTATTAGGGTCCGAGCACCGAATGGTGCGAAGACCCTATTGGAATGCAAGGAATTATTTATTAGGGTCCGAGCACCGAATGGTGCGAAGACCCTATTGAAATGCAAGGAATTATTAGGGTCCGAGCACCGAATGGTGCGAAGACCCTATTGAAACCCGTGGGTTTATTATTATTAGGGTCCGAGCACCGAATGGTGCGAAGACCCTATTGAAACCCGTGGGTTTATTATTATTATTTTTATTTTTTCTCCGACCAAAAGAATTGCACTTTTGGCGGCCTTATCATACCCCAAAACGCTTGTAACTTGGCATGCTCATCAGGACTGGCGAAAAATTTGATATTTTAGGGGAGTTGCGCATGTGTGTGGCAAAATGGCTCCATAGCGCCCCCTGGAAAATTGAAAATTTGGTCATTAGGCCAACTTGCACGACGTTTCATCTACAGCTACAAAGTTTTGCATGCTTATTCAGCACATCAGGCAACCCAAAAAAGTCAATCACAGCCATACTGTAAACCCAACAGGAAGTCGGCCATCTTGAATTAGCTGTAAATTTTTTTGATATTAATAACTCAGCAGGGGTAAGTCTGAGAGATGCCAAATTTGGCCAGTATATGCAACAGCCCAACCTGATAAAAAGTTATCAAAATGCTCTGCAAAAGTCAAAGGGCGTGGCCATGGCGACCCCCAGAAATATTGATCCTTCGCCATGAAACAGGAAGTGGTGTCTAACTCAGCTGTACATGCTCCAATCTGCCTGAAATTTTACATGTGTGATCAGTTTCCAGCCCTGATGACATCCATGTGGTTATGTACATTGACAGTCATAGCGCCACCTTGTGGTAGCAGGAAATTGACATTTTTTACATGTTGATGTACTATTCTTAGCACGTTGATCAGATTCACCTCAAATGTGGTGACATAAGCCAGAACACATTGATGATGATTCCCAGAGAAAATGGTGACTCGTCGTCAAGGGGCGTGTCTGTGGTGACGCGGCGAATTTCGATTTCTCGCCATGAAAATTGAATTATTAATATCTCAGCTGGAAATGATCCAATCCGGACCAAACTTGATGTGATGGACACCGGACCGGTTCTGAACACATCCACATTCATAAATTTAGAAATACTCATAGCGCCACCTATTGGCAACAGGAAGAAATTGTCATCACATTTGCACGTGCCATTGCCAGAAACTTTGTCATATCATTCAGAAAATTGGTCAGGTGAGTGGTTACACCTTGACGATGCCACAGTGTGAAGATTTTGACGATTCATAAAACGCTGTTGCCGTGGCAACGTATCTTTGCCATAATAAACAAAGAACATTTTGACAGGTTAAAAATGCTCAAATGCTCGCCAAAATTACCACACATATCTGGACCGGCAACCCATTTGATATTTTAGTGAAACTGCACATGTGTGTGGTAAAATGGCTCCATAGCGCCACCTGGAAAATGTCAAACATTTACTACGCCCAGTACGTGTCACCTGGAATTATGAAACTTGGTGGGCATATGTAACTCATCAAGCCGCAAAAAAATGTAATTGACACCCTTGGCCAAAACCCAACAGGAAGTCGGCCATTTTGAATTATATGTCATATGTTTTGACGATTTTGGGTCATTTTTGTACATTTTCAAAAGCTATAAACTCAAACAGGGTAACACCGAGAGAGCTGAAATTCGGCCAGGATGTACTCCAGGCATGGTTGATCCAAAGTTATCAAAATGCTCCGCAAAAGTCTGAGGGCGTGGCCATGGCGGCTTCCTGAATTTTGATGCTTCGCCATGAAACATCAACTGCTGTGTAACTGCCCTAAACATGCTCCAATCTGCCTCAAACTTTACATGTATGATCAGAGTCCTACCATGATGACATTCACATGCTGAAATACAGCCACATTCATAGCGCCACCTGGTGGATGGAAGGAAATGCTGTATAACTGGCCTGTACATGGTCCGATCTGGCTGAAATTTTATATGTGTGATCAGAGTCCGACCCTGATCACATCCAGAGGCCAATGTAAACTCTCGGTCATAGCGCCACCCGGTGGATGGACATAAAGGCTCTATAAGTAGCCTGAACAGCAAGGATGCGAGGACCCGTCCAACGCTGCTTGCAGCTTTAATTATTATTATTCCACTTTTTTCTACGGACGTGGAAAATGCATTTTTGGCGGCCTTATCATACCCCAAAACGCGTGAAACTTGGCATGCTCATCAGGACCTGCGAAAAATTTGATATTTTATGGGAGTTGCGCATGTGTGTGGGAAAATGGCTCTATAGCGCCCCCTGGAAAATTGAAAATTTGGTCATTAGGCCAACTTGCACGACGTTTCATCCACAGCTAGAAAATTTTGTATGCATATTCAGCACATCAGGAAACACAGAAAAGTCAATCACGGCCACACCCTAAACCCAACAGGAAGTCGGCCATCTTGAATTAGCTGTGAATTTTGATGAGATTAATAACTCAGCGGGGGTAAGTCTGACAGACATCAAATTTGCCCAGCATATGCAACCCTGCCTCCTCATGAAAAGTTATCAAAATGCTCTGCAAAAGTCAAAGGGCGTGGCCATTGCGACCCTCAGAAATATTGATCCTTCGCCATGAAACAGGAAGGGGTGTCTAACTCTACTGTACATGCTCCAATCTGCCTGAAATTTTACATGTGTGATCAGGGTCCAGCCCTGACGACATCCATGTGATTATGTACATTGAAAGTCATAGCGCCACCTTCTGGTAGCAGGAAATTGACAATTTCTACACTTTGATGTACTATTCTTAGCACGTTGATCAGATTCACCTCAAATGTGGTGACATAAGCCAGAACACATTGATGATGATTCCCAGAGAAAATGGTGACTCGTCGTCAAGGGGCGTGTCTGTGGCGGCACGGCGAATTTCGATTTCTCGTCATGAAAATTGAATTATTAATATCTCAGCTGGAAATGATGCAATCCGGACCAAACTTGATATGATGGACACCAGTCCGGGTCTGAACACATCCACACTCATAAATTTAGAAATACTCATAGCGCCACCTATTGGCAACAGGAAGAAATTGTCATTACATTTGCAGCCACCATTGACGGAAACTTTGTCATATCATCTTGAAAATTGGTCAGCTCAGTGGACACACCTAGGCGATGCCACAGTGTGAAGATTTTGACGATTCATAAAACTCTGTTGCCGTGGCAACGTATCGTTGCCGGAATAAACAAAGTACTTTTTGACAGGTTAAAAATGCTCATATGCTCGCCAAAATTGCCACACACATCAGGACTGCTGAAATTTTTGATATTTTAGATGAATTGCACATGGCTGTTGCAAAATGGCTCCATAGCGCCACCTGGAAAATGTCAAACATTTACTACGCCCAGTACGTGTCACCTGGAATTATGAAACTTGGTAGGCATATGTAACTCATCAAGACGCACAAAAATGTAATTGACACCCTTGGCCAAAACCCAACAGGAAGTCGGCCATTTTGAATTATATGTCATATGTTTTGACGATTTTGGGTCATTTTTGTACATTTTCAAAAGCTATAAACTCAAACAGGGTAACACCGAGAGAGCTGAAATTCGGCCAGGATGTACTCCAGGCATGGTTGATCCAAAGTTATCAAAATGCTCCGCAAAAGTCTGAGGGCGTGGCCATGGCGGCTTCCTGAATTTTGATGCTTCGCCTATGAAAACATCAACTGCTGTGTAACTGCCCTAAACATGCTCCAATCTGCCTCAAAACTTTACATGTATGATCAGAGTCCTACCATGATGACATTCACATGCTGAAATACAGCCACATTCATAGCGCCACCTGGTGGATGGAAGGAAATGCTGTATAACTGGCCTGTACATGGTCCGATCTGGCTGAAATTTTATATGTGTGATCAGAGTCCGACCCTGATCACATCCAGAGGCCAATGTAAAACTCTCGGTCATAGCGCCACCCGGTGGATGGACAGAAAGGCTCTATAAGTAGCCTGAACATGCTCCAATCTGCCTGAAATTTTACACGTGATCAGAGTCCGGCCCTCATCGCATCCGTAGGCCAAAATGCACTCTCGGTCGCAGCGCCACCTGGTGGACGTGCGTGGATTCGCCGACCAGCAAGGATGCGAGGACCCGTCCAACGCTGCTTGCAGCTTTAATTAGGGTCCGAGCACCGAATGGTGCGAAGACCCTATTGGAATGCAAGGAATTATTTATTAGGGTCCGAGCACCGAATGGTGCGAAGACCCTATTGAAATGCAAGGAATTATTAGGGTCCGAGCACCGAATGGTGCGAAGACCCTATTGAAACCCGTGGGTTTATTATTATTAGGGTCCGAGCACCGAATGGTGCGAAGACCCTATTGAAACCCGTGGGTTTATTATTATTATTTTTATTTTTTTCTCCGACCAAAAGAATTGCACTTTTGGGCGGCCTTATCATACCCATAAATCGCTTGTAACTTGGCATGCTCTTCAGGACCTGGCGAAAAAATTCTGATATTTTAGGGGAGTTGCGCATGTGTGTGGCAACATCCCGGCCTCCCATAGCGCCACCCCCATTGGTAAAACTTGAGAAACTTTGGTCATTAGGCCAACAACTTGCAACGACGGTTTCAGTCTACAGCTCACAAAGTTTTGCCATGCTTATTCAAGCAGCATCAGTCAACGGACCAAAAAAGTCCAATTCCTATCAGCCATACTGTAAACCAACAGGCAAAGTCGGCCATCTTGAATTACGCCTGTACAAATTTTTTTTGGATATTCTATCTAAACCTCAGCAGGGGTAGTCTGAGAGATGCCAAAATTTGGCCCAGTAATGCAACAGCCCAACCTGATAAAAAGTTATCAAAATGCTCTGCAAAAGTCAAAGGGCGTGGCCATGGCGACCCCCAGAAATATTGATCCTTCGCCATGAAACAGGAAGTGGTGTCTAACAGCTGTACATGCTCCAATCTGCCTGAAATTTTACATGTGGGATCAGGATCCAGCCCTGACAACATCCATGTGATTATGTACATTGACAGTCATAGCGCCACCTTGTGGTAGCAGGAAATTGACATTTTTTACATGTTGATGTACTATTCTTAGCACG